>NW_026556545.1:0-34571 GCF_029017545.1 Prosopis cineraria
TTGTTGGATTTCACTAATAAAAAAACTTACATAAAGCACCTTGTAATTTTCTATTCCATTCTAATCATTTCCTAAAGAAAAATAGTCATTCTCTAGAAGAAACCAGTAATTGATTTTTAATTGTTGGAATTCACTGCTAAAGAAAATTTACATAGAACAACTTGTAATTTGTTGTTCAGTTCTAGTCATTTCCTGAGAAAACTGGTCATTTCCTGATATAAAGTAGCAAATGATTTTAAGTGGTTAAACTTTATTGATAAATTTTAAAATAGGGGCAAATATGTCATTTTATAAAAAAATGTAAGGTAAGTCTTTAGGGACTAAAAAATAATTATACATTTCATGGTGCCTAATTATTATTTGCATATTTTGGGGTATTTTTCTGTCATTTTCCTAAAAGTAAATGTTAGATTAATTTTTGTTATAAAGTATTTTAAGTGATTAGAGGCGCTCATTCTTGTGATACTTGTCATGTTTCAATCTAAATTAGTCTGGACCTTATTAAGTTCTTACATCTCGAATGAAGCAAGCTCAAAATATAGGGTGCTCACCTAAAAAAATATTTTTTTTATGTGTATATATGTCTATCTGTCTTTTGAGTCTACCTATTTTTTATAAACTCATTCATTTAAGAATTTTTAAAAGAAGTAAACCCAATGCCACCTGGGTGACACTGATGCGTCACAGTTTGCAGCGTCCACGTTTTCTTGCATAATATAAGTAACAAACATGTCACTCACGTTCTTGTCATCCTATGAAGGACAGGGAATCTGCAGAAAGTGATCATGGGAATGTCAAAGAGCTTCTCCTCTTCTCTCGTAGGTTGTCTGATTTTTTGCAGTTCTGGTTCAATCTCAGGATCAATCAGGTAATTTGCCACCAGAAGCTCATAAACTTAATTACATTTCTATTGACAAGAATTAACCATTAACCATTGCCTCTATGTTTCAGGATTCATAAGCATCGATTGTGGGATACCGGCAAAATCCACCTACACTGAGAAGACAACAGGCATAAATTACATATCAGATGACAAGTTCATAAATTCTGGAGTGAGCAACTCCATAACCAGCGAGCTCAAAGCATGCATCAACAGCAACTTTGGAACTTGAGAAGCTTTCCTCAAGGAACAAGAAACTGTTACACCATAAACATCACAAGCGGCTCTAAATATCTAATCAGGGCTAATTTTCTGTATGGGAATTATGATGGCCTGAATGAGTTGCCAAGTTTTGATCTACATCTTGGGCCTAGCTTGTGGGAAACAGTCAAATAACCAATGCATCTCTGTTAGTAAGCCTGAGATCATACATGTTCCATCACTGGATTACATGCAAATCTGTCTGGTTGACACAGGCTCTGGAACCCCATTTATATCTGCTATAGAATTAAGGACTTTGATGAATGATACTTATGTTACTCAGTCTGGATTCTTGTCACTTTACTTGAGGTTGAATTTAGGCTCAACCAGCAAAAGAACATACAGGTAAATCCTCTCTTCATTTTTTTTTTTTTAACTTTTGGAAGTGTTTGTTCAATTTTACTCTTGAGATTTGTTTTTCTGAACATGGTAACATTAATCTTTCACAACACATGAAAGGTAAAAAAAGAAAAAGGCAATCACTTTTCTTCCATAACAAGACCGAATATGGTCTAAATCAATTTTTTAACTAGCTTCTACATTGAATAAGCTTTTAACATAAAGGAAAGATTAAACTAGAGATCCTTTACTTCATCTTTATAAAATTCTGTGAAGTTGATAAGAGATAATGACTTTGGCACAGGTATAATTATGATGTTTATGATCGCTACTGGTCATATAATGTCTACAACCCAGACTGGACGCAAATAAGTGCTTCAATTTCTGCTGATTCCTTGGCTCAAAATCATTACGAACCAGCAGCAATTGTCATGAGTGATTGCAGCCACACCAGTAAATGAAAGTGCTCCAATGTTAGTGTGGTGGGAGCCAGAAAATGCAGCAGAACAATTCCATGTTTACCTGCATTTTGCAGAGCTTCAAGTGTTAGAGAAGAATCAAACAAGATCATTCACCATTACCCTCAATGGCGATCTCTTTTATGCCAATTTTGTACCTAGCTACAAAGTCACAACCACTATATTTAGCAAGTATGCTACCAGTGGAGAAAAAATTCAGTTTTTCTTTGAGAAGACTGAGCATTCAACCCTCCCTCCCATTCTCAATGCCATTGAAATTTATACAGTTAAAGAATTTTCGCAATCAGAAACAGAAGAAGGAGATGGTATGTTCTGAAATTAAAGTCTTGAAAGAACTCTTTGGTAGAATCAATAATAGATATGTCTGAGATGCATATTATCTATTTCTTTGTGATTGAGTTAGACTACCTTTATTTTATAGACATGAATTTTCATAAAAATCTTTAGTTTTTCAAAGAATCTGTAGAGAAGATACATGACATGGACTAGCTTTTATTTTTGAGAAATAGTTGATGCCATCACAACAATCAAGTCTTTTTATGGGGTGACGAGAAATTGGGAAGGAGATCCATGTGGTCCTGAGGCCTACATTTGGGAAGGTCTAAATTGTACTCATGATGGCCAGAGTTCACCAAGTCACAGTCCTGTAAGTTTGTATTCCCAAAATTAATGTTATCACTTTATGAAACTTGAATTAGAACTTCTAATAATATTGGAAAAGTCAAACAGGAATTTGTCTTCAAGTGATTGACAGGACAGATAGATCCTTCCATCTCAAAGCTCACCATGTTGGAGATGTTGTGAGTAATTTTTCACTCTAGTTTGGTCCAACCCTTCTTTTGGAATGTTTTCACTGATTTCCTTAAAGGCTGTCAGTAAGGTAACCTTGATCCTAAGTGGGAGAAAAGTTTCTTTTTTCAGGGATTTATCAAACAATAGCTTAAATGGACCGGTGCCAGATTTTTCTGTCTCAACAAAAACGTGAAGATCTTGTAAGTTGTTTGTTAGTTAATTGAACAACAATTAGATGTCATAGGTTACAAAATGGAAAAGGATGCTATAGCTGGATTGATTTTGCAGAAACCTGGAGAAAAACAACTTCACAGGTACAGTTCCCTCTGATCTGGTTGAAAAATCAAAGAAAGGTTCCCTGTCACTAAGGTATGGCTCTTATTGACATCCTAATAACCTAGAAGTTGTTTTTACTTGAATTTAGGACACATAACACACGCATATATTCATCTTTCTTTATCTCTAAAAGTGGAAAATTAACTTCATTTAGTACTTAGGGCTACCCACCTCTCCTTAGTAGACCTTCATCCCCATTGCATGTACAATTGAATCTTGAAATTAATAATTGGTTTCTCCTTGTGCTTAGAGATTTGTTGACGTCTAAGAGAGTTATAGGGTACTTCCAAGATTTATTGACAGATGAACACAATAACTTCTTTTACTTGTCCGTGCTAGTGTTGGACAAAAATCCATATCTATGTGAATCTCCTCCATGCAACAAGAAGAAAAAGGACAATATTATTGTTCCCGTCGCAGTATCAGTTGGTGGAGTTCTGATCCTTCTGGTAGCTGCAGCAACTATATTTTTTTTACCCTTAAAAGCAGAGAACCAAGAGGTGAGGCTGCTCTTTATCTCTCTCTTACACACCAATTTGAAATGATCATGTGAAAGAACCAACCAAAAGCATTTTTATGATCTCAAATTAGGAACAATTCCAATTGAGACATCAAAGCAAGTTGAAAAAGTTGAAGAACAACAAGATATGACTCTTCAAGTCCCAAATAGACAATATTCATACTCTGATGTCATCAAAATGACCTATAACTTTAGCACATTCTCGGAAAAGGTGGGTTTGGAACTGTTTATTTGGGCTACATTGATGAAACTCCTGTTGCAGTTAAAATGCTCTCTCCATCTTCAGTTCAAGGTTATCAGCAATTCCAAGCGGAGGTAAACATTAATAGTGTACCAAATCACCAAGTGGTCCTGAGGAAAATTGGGAAGGAGATCCATGTGGTCCTGAGGCCTACATTTGGGAAGGTCTAAATTGTACTCATGATGGCCAGAGTTTCACCAAGATCACAGTCCTGTAAGTTTGTATTCCCCAAATTAATGTTATCACTTTATGAAACTTGAATTAGAACTTCTAATAATATTGGAAAAGTCAAACAGGAATTTGTCTTCAAGTGGATTGATAATAGTGTACCAAATCACGAGTTTTTAATTGATAATTATCTATTTACGGTGAAGCATGGGCATGATATTGATTTTCAGGTTAAGCTTTTAATGAGAGTTCATCACAGAAATTTGACTTCCCTTGTTGGGTATTGCAATGAAGAAACCAACAAAGGGCTCATATATGAGTACATGGCTAATGGCGACCTACAAGATTACCTGTCAGGTTTGTTGGTGCAAATCAATTTTCAATTAGCTTACAGTCTGGAAATGGGGAAAAAAAAATAACAGTACATATAGAAAGTCACAGAGTTTGATTCAGCAGGAAAAGACAAACAAACCAAAGTTCTTGACTTGGGAAGACAGACTTTGTATAGCACTGGATGCAGCATTAGGTCAGAAAATCAACGAAGTTATTTGTGTCTTCGATTTTCACTGCTCGAGTCTTTCTAATTCAATGCTATTTGGTATAAATTTTGGCTCAGGGTTGGAGTATCTGCATAATGGATGTAAGCCACCTATAATCCACAGAGATGTAAAATCTTCAAACATCTTGCTGAATGAAAACTTCAGAGCAAAAATAGCTGACTTTGGTCTATCTAAAACTATCCCAAGTGATGGTGGAACTCACGTGTCAACTGTCGTTGCCGGTACTACTCCGGGTTATCTAGACCCTGAGTAAGTCTTTACAATCATTATCTTGCTTTACTGTTCTCGTGCTTTTGCTACACAAAAAAGATAATTAGTTATTCTATGTTATTTTGGTGGTTTTGATCGTGAAAGTAAATAAACTCTAAGTTATTTTGTCTTCTTTGTTTTGTAGGTATTATATAACAAATAGATTGACAGAGAAAAGCGATGTTTTTAGTTTTGGAGTAGTTCTTTTCGAGATAATCACAAGTATGCCAGTCATATCAAGAAACCATGAGAGAACTCACATAAGTCAATGGGTTAGCTCCATGGTCGCTAAAGGGGATATAAAGGCCATTGTTGACTCAAAGTTCGGTGGAAACTTTGATGGTAACTCAGTTTGGAGAGCAGTGGAATTGGCAATGACTTGTGTGTCTCCAAACCCCAATAACAGGCCAAGCATGAGTGAGGCAGTGAATCAGCTGAAGGAATCTTTGGCAACAGAAGTAGCAAGAACCAAACACAATAACAGTGGTCATACAGGAGATTCAGTTGAATTAGTGTCCCTGAATATGACAAGTTCAGAATTCTCTCCCTTGGCCAGGTAGTAGCTTGCCTCATACCAGAAGAATGAAGTTAATGTGAAACTTTTCAAGAAGGATTGAAGTCAGTAAGAACATAATTTGGGTTTGACTCTATTTTCTAAATAATCTTGATCGAATCCAATCAGAAGTTGTTGTTGTGGTAATTTAACATGCATGCTAAATTATTTTGTATTACTAAAACCTAGATTTAATACTAGTTGATTATGAGTTCGCTGCGCCACTAGGTAATCTTTGCTTCTTATGTATTTTATATGCTGTAGATCAACTTAATCACATTAAGTTGCTTCAGTGAATATTTAGCTTCTGTTTTAAATGTTTATTCCCTAGTGAATATGTAAGTTGGAGAAGAAATTGTTATATTAAGTATGTTTAAAAATAGTATACTTTATTAAAATAATTTAAGGCATTTGATTAAATACTTTTCAAGCTTAATATGTTTTATGATCTATTTTCTAATTTTTTTTGATGTGAGATTTCTTTTATCTTCTAATGTTCTTTTCACTAATTTTTTCTCCATTTTTTTTCATATTCTTCTTCTTCTTCTTTCTTCTCTTTCTCTCTCTTTGGTTTTTGATCTCAACAGCTTGAGATATTATGTAAGATTTCTTATATTAAATACATATAAGGGTAATATATACTTCACCAAAATAATTTAAACCATTTAGTTAGATATCTTTCAAATTTTATATTTATAATCTATGTTTTAATTTTTAGACATAAGGTTTCTTTTATCTTCTAATAGAAATGTAAATGTTGATGAAAGAAAATCAATGTGTAGTTTCTCTCTTATATATGTTAAAACTATATATGGTGGATGTGGGAATGCAATCTTTTCCTCCTTAAATTGGGCCTAACTAGTAATTTGGTTGGCACAAAATTGTTTAAACTAATGAATCTGTGAGTGTATGAGTCATATCATTAATATTAAAATTAATTTATGTTTAATGCAATTTAAATGTCATACTATAAGTGATATAATACACCCGATTTATCTAAAAAAATTTTTCTGTTGAGATCAAACAGGAATAAATTATGAGCTATTGGGAAAGCTAAAGTATAGATTCTAGATTTCAAGTGGTAACTTGGATTTTTATAGCCTGTGTCACATACTTCTTTTTATCTTATGCTAACCTTAAGTTAATCCACTCCATTGCACGGGCATCTAACAAAATATTTTTAACAGTGTTAAAAATTAAATTGAAGCGTTAGTTTTAAAAATAAAAGATAAGTATTTCCATATATGTAGTTTTAAACAAAATTGAAGAGATGTTCTTATATTTTACTCTTATTTAAAAAACAGTTATTTATTAAAAATATGTTATTTGAGAATGATGACATGATTAGCAAGTTGTTGTGTCTCGCTCGTAACGATATTTAATGTTACAAGGCTTGAAAATGGTAAACTTTCAAATTATATGGAAACAAGTTTTCGATAACTTCATAGATTGAGATGCTTATTAGTCAATCACACATTATTTTGCTTAGAATAAGGATAAAATGTAGTTGACTAGATGCATTTTATTCTCATGTCAGCTTGCGGCTTACCATCCCCTATGACCACCAATCCCATCATGTTCTCGCACGATCTCACGTCCCCACAAATACCTCTTAAAGAGTTTGTTGAATTTACATGGTTTTAATATTATTAATTTGAATTTTAATAATTTAAAAGTTACATGTATTTAGTGCTTGTATTAAATACAGTCGTTAAATTCAAATCTGTTTTAATTAGGGACAATGACACTTAAGACCCTTTTAAAAAAAAATTATTGCAATAAGAACCCACTAGTTTTGCATAAGATTTTGTCTTGTTAAAATACTGTATGTTATTGTTAAAAGCTGATATTTAACTTGTTAAATTTTTAAGAAAATTCTAACAAAAAATATAAGTCAAGATTCAATTTTTAACAATAACATATAAATATTTTTTAAAACAATATTTAATGCAAAATTGATCGGATCTTAATGTGATAAATTGTTTTAAGAGGACTTTATTCTCCCTAAAGAAATGTTATATTGCGTACTATAAATTTTATACTGCATACTATTATAAAATATTGAGTTAAACTGTCATCGATTTCGTTACTTATTGTTGATTTGTTCTATTGTTTTATGCTTTCACTCCTTGATGACATTTTAGTTCTAAACATCTTCAATAAATGTACATCACATCTAATAAACATCACTGAATTCTTGGTCAAGTAGAAAGAGAAACTAATCTTCTCAATGAAAAAAATGATTTTTTTTCTCTTTTTGCTAAAAAAAAAAAAAGAAAAATGATTTTTTTGGCCATACCTAATAAATAATTTGATAACTATTATAATTTTAATCAGGGCACTTTCTTTCGTACATCCCTAATGTGTTTTTTAATGGCTTGGAATGAAAGGATCCAGGCAACAAGGCAGGATAATAAATATTTTGTTTGACCAAGTCAATCGATTTCTCGCGGCTTAAGTGAGGATTAGCAAAAGATGAAAAATCAATACTCTCTTTATTTCTTTTTTTATACGACATCTTTAAAATACTATAATTTTTTATTTATACATTTAATTTGTTAAATCTAAATAGTAATTAATATTTTTGAAAATTTCCTTGAAAAAGTGCCTTTAATTAAGTAATCGAGGGATATTGAGAGAGAGAATGATATTTAATGAAGTACATTTACGATTTCAAGACATAAGCTAATTTCCGGTAAAATAAAAAAAAGTCTTTTAAAAAAATAGAAAGAATGTCAAATACACGAGTTGCTTCGAGAAGTTAATTTGTACAGTCAATTGCTTCCAATTAAAACTTGTAAAATGTGGTTTTAGAAACATCCCAACATCTTCCGAGTCTTGAACAAGGGATCTTCAAATGTCCTCAGTCATAGCCTCAAGCCGTCAACTCACACACTGCACTCATCTCTATATCTTTTGCTACAATCTTCCTCCTAATTTTCTTTGAGAGGTATTGTTAAATATATTTATTATATTCTTAGTAATAAACCTAGAAAAACTTTAATTGAAACTACCATCATGTAAATGTCTACCTATGATTGATTGAGTCCAAGCTATTTTTTTGAGTCGAACGCGGGGCAAAGCCTCAACTAAATTATTCCACTAGAAATAAAATGAGGACAATTAACCTCTAAAATATCTTGATACAACCAGTTCAATAACTCATGAGAAGGCTCCATACTAACAATGCATCTCCAATCTTTCTTAATGCCATGATTAGCAATGCATCTCATGAGGAGCCTGCCTATTTTTATCAGTAAATCCATTTAAGAATTTATGTTTGTATGGAAGGGGTAGACCCTAGTAGTTTGAGATTACAAGCGGGATAGAACCTGCGACCTCTCATAGGAAAACTTGCATGACACTAAGCTACATGATCATCAGCAAATCCATTTAGGAATTTTTAAAAGGAGTAAACCATGTGCCACCTGGGTGACATTGACTGAGCCATAAGTGTAAAGCACTTTTTCTTGTATAAGTACCAAACATCCATGTCATTTTGTCACTCACGTTCTTGTCTTCCTAAACAAGAGGGTATTATGCAGAAAGTCATGGGAATGTCAAAGAGCTTCTTCTCTTTTCTCTCAGGTTATCTGGTTCTTGCAGTTATGGTTCAATCTCAGGATCAATCAGGTAATTTGCCACCAAAAGAACTCATAAACTCAATTACATTACTATTTAACAAGAATTAACCTTTGCCTCTACATTTGTTTCAGGATTCATAAGCATAGATTGTGGAGCACCTGCCAAGTCCACCTACATTGAGAAGACAACAGGCATACATTATATATCAGATGACAAGTTCATAAATTCTGGAGTAAGTAACTCCATAACCACTGAGTTCCAAAGAGTGTATCAACAGCATATTTGGAACCTGAGAAGCTTTCCTCAAGGAACAAGAAACTGTTACGAAATAAACATCACAAGAGGCTCTAAATATCTGATCAGGGCTACTTTTCTGTATGGGAATTATGATGGCCTGAATGAGTTACCAAGTTTTGATCTTCATCTTGGGCCTAACCTCTGGGAAACAGTCAAAATAACCAATGAATCTGTGCCAATATTTCCTGAGATCATACATGTTCCATTATTAGATTACATTCAAATCTGTCTTGTTGACACAGGCTCTGGAACCCCGTTTGTTTCTGCTCTAGAATTAAGGACCTTGATTTCTATGAATGGTGTTTATAATACTCAGTCTGGATCCTTGTCACTTTACTCGAGGTTCGATTTAGGCTCAACAAGCAACAGAACATACAGGTAAATTCTTTCTTTCTTTTTATAAATTTTTTTTATAAAATTTTTGAAGGAGTTTGTTCACTTTTACTTATTTCCATAACTAGATCAACAGGCTCTAAATCAAGTGATTAAAGTTGTGATCCTGCACTTCATCTTTACATGATAAAAATTCTGTAAAGCTGATAAGAGAATGACTTGGGCACAGGTATAGTTATGATGCTTATGATCGCATATGGCAATATTTCTACCACAAGGACTGGAAGCCAATAAGCGCTTCAATTTCTGAAGATTCCTTAACTCAAAATTATTTCAAACCACCAGCTATTGTTATGAGTACTGCAGCCACACCAATAAATGAAAGTTCTCCAATGTTAGTGGATTGGGAGCCAGAAAATGCAACAGACCAATTCTATATTTACATGCATTATACAGAGCTTCAAGTATTAAAAAAGAATCAGACAAGATCATTCAACATTACCCTCAATGGAGAAATGTTTTTCCCCAAGGTTGTACCTAAGTATGGGGTCACAAACACAATGGCCAACGTTGAAGCTATTAGTGGAGAAAAAATTCAGTTTTTGCTTCAGAAGACGGAGGATTCAAACCTCCCGCCTATTCTCAGCGCTATTGAAATTTATAAAGTTCAAAAAATTTCCCAGACAGAAACAGATCAAGGAGATGGTACGTTCTGAAAATATAAACTTTTCAAAGAAATCTTTGGTAGAATCAAGAATAGACATGTTAGAGATGCATATTAATTACCTGTTTCTTTATGACTAATTTAGTCTACTTTTTTTATTTTATGGACAGAATTTTTCCTAAAAATTCTTTAGTTTTTCAAAGAATCTGGTAGAGTAGAGACATGATATAGATTAACTTGTTTTTTTTTTTTTTTTTTGAGAAATAGTTGATGCAATCTCAACAATCAAGTATTCCTATGGGGTGACAAGAAATTGGCAAGGAGATCCATGTGGTCCATTGGCCTACATTTGGGAAGGTCTAAATTGTACTTATAATGGTCAGAATTCACCTAGAATCACAACCCTGTAAGCTTGTTTTGCCTAAATTAATATTATCACTTTACGAAACTTGAATTAGAACTTGCAATAATATTGGTAATCCAAAGCAGGAATTTGTCTTCAAGTGGACTGGCAGGACAGATAGATCCCTCCATCTCAAAGTTCACCATGTTGGAGAAATTGTGAGTATTTTTCACCTAAGCCTGTTCCAACTTTTCTTTTAGAAAGATAACCTTGATCCTGAGTGGGAGATAAAATTTCTTGTTTCAGGGATTTATCAAACAATAGCTTAAATGGATCAGTGCCTAATTTTCTTTCTCAACTGCAAAACCTGAAGATCTTGTAAGTTGTTTGTTAATTAATTGAACAACAATAAGATCTCATAGGTTAGAAAATGGAAAAGGCTGTTATAGCCCGATTGATTTTGCAGAAACCTGGAGAGCAACAACTTCACAGGTACAGTTCCCACTGATCTGATTGAGAATTCAAAGAAAGGTTCCCTGTTACTAAGGTATGGCTCTAAATTGAAATCCTAACATCCAAGAAACTACTTTTACATGAATTTAGGACACACAACATATAAATGTTTACATCTCTTAGGCAATGTTTGGCACATGGAAAAATGTTTTCTAGAAAGGAAATGAAAAATGTACATAGAAAGAAATTGGAATAGGTGCATTTCCTTTTTAAATAGCATTTTTCTACCTACCAAATATTACAATCTCTATATCATTGAAATTAACAATTGGTGTCGCCTAGGGCTTAGACATTTGTTGATGTCTAAGATTGAGCTATAGAGTACATGCAATATTTATTGACAGATGAACATAATAACCTCTCTGAATCTCCATGCTAGTGTTGGACAAAATCCATATCTATGTGAATCTTCTTCGTGCAACAAGAAAAAGAACAATATTATTATTCCCATAGTAGTACCAGTTGGTGGAGTTCTGATCCTTCTGGTAGCCGCAGCAGCAATATTTTCTACAATTAAAAGGATAAAACGAAGAGGTGAGGCTGCTCTTTATCATTTACAAACACATACAAAATTTTGGTTGATTATGTGAAAGAACAAAGAAAAAGCTTTTTTTATGATCTCATATTATTAACAGGCTCAATTGAGACCTCACAGCAAGTTGAAAAATTTGAAGAACAGAATGATACATATCTGCAAGCCACCAAGAGACAATATCCATACCCTGATGTCCTCAAAATGACCAATGACTTCAGCACAATTCTAGGAAAAGGTGGGTTCGGCACAGTTTATTTGGGTTACATTGATGAAACTCCAGTTGCGGTTAAAATGCTCTCTCCATCATCAGTTCAAGGTTATCAGCAATTTCAAGCAGAGGTAAAAATTGATAGTGTACTAAAGCACATGATTTTTAATATATACATATATATATGGTTTTAAGTATGAATGTGATATTGATTTGTAGGTTAAACTTTTAATGAGAGTTCATCACAGAAATCTGACTTCCCTTATTGGGTATTGTAATGAAGAAACGAATAAGGGGCTCATATATGAGTACATGGCTAATGGTAACTTGCAAGAGCATCTTTCAGGTTTGTCAGTGAAATTTCTAATAGTCCAGAAATGGAAAACATTAAGCATAGAAAGTTACCAAGTTTTATTCTGCAGGGCAAGACAGAAAAACAAAGTTACTGAAATGGGAAGACAGACTTTGTATAGCACTGGATACAGCATCAGGTCAGAAAATGAACCAAAGTTATTTGTGCCTTCACTTTTCACTGCTCAAATCTTTCTAATTGAATATTATTTGCCATTAATTTTGGCTCAGGGTTGGAGTATCTGCATAAGGGATGCAGGCCACCTATAATCCATAGAGATGTAAAATCTTCAAATATATTGCTGAATGAAAACTTCAGTGCAAAAATAGCTGACTTCGGTTTATCTAAAACTATCCCCACTGATAGTGGAACTCATGTGTCAACTGCTGTTGCTGGTACTCCTGGTTATCTCGACCCTGAGTAATTCCTTCCAATCAATATCTTGCTTAATCATTTTTATTATTTGATTACCGAAAAAAAGAGATAATTTCTCTTCTTTTTGTCTTGTAGGTATTATATAACAAACAGATTGACAGAGAAAAGTGATGTTTTTAGTTTTGGAGTGGTTCTGTTGGAGATAATCACAAGTTTACCTGCCATATCAAGAAACCACGAGAAGACTCACATAAGTGAATGGGTCAGCTCCATGGTTGATAAAGGGGATATAAAGGCCATTGTTGACTCAAGGCTAAGTGGAGACTTTGACAGTAACTCTGTTTGGAGAGCTGTGGAAATGGCAATGACTTGTGTGTCTCCAAACCCCAACAACAGGCCAACCATGAGTGAGGTGGTGAATGAGCTAAAGGAGTGTTTGGAAACTGAAGTAGCTAGAACCAAAAATAATGGTGCTCATACAGGAGATTCAGTTGAATTAGCATCCCTGAATATGACAAGTTCAGAATTCTCTCCCTTGGCCAGGTAGTAGCTTGCCTCAGACAAGAAGAATGAAGTTAATGTGAAACTCTGCAAGAAGCATATATGTGAGGACAAAGTTGGTTTTAGACCCTATTTTCTAAATAATTCCTAAATCAAGGCAATCAGAAGTTGCTGTTCTGGTAATTTACCCTTTGAATCTGTATACACTTTCTCTCTTATCATGAAACTATCTGGACGTGGGAATGCGATGATGTTGCTGTGGAAAAAGTGGCTTGTTGCTTTGAGGTTAGAGCATTGCATTGCTATTTGCCATGACTTTTCTTCATGCTCCTTATTCTCTCTACAGTGCGGCAAGTCACTTGTTTTCTATTAAAAATGTTGATATTAAATGTTTTTTCATTAAAAGTAATTTTTCATTAAATGTAATTTTTCATTTTTCACTTGTTATTCTCTCTCCTCCATGGCAGTGCGGCAAGTCACTTGTTTTCTATTAAAAATGTTGATGTTAAATGTTTTTTCATTAAATGTAATTTTTAATTAGATTGTTACCAATATTTTTAAATTAGATCACACAAACTTCTTTCCTTAAAAAATGTAAAGCATTTTTAACTAAATTACACCATTAATAAAGTAGTTACTTATTTTCAAACTGACTCTATCTTTTCATATTTATCCTAATTTAATAGAGTGTTTTATCCTAAAATAAATATAAATTAATTTATTCAATAGGGGTACTTTTGAAAAAAAGCAATGATACATCTTGAAAGACTAAAAATACTTTATATTTTAGAACATATAACACTTCAAAAAATGTCTTATATTTTTGAACGGAGGAAGTATAAGATATGATATTTAGTGTATATCTATATGGTGCATTATATATATATATATATGTATGTATGTATGTACAAGGAAAATATTTTGTTATCTAATATTTTTATAATTTATTAATTTATTTTAGCTTTTTAAAATTGAACATTTTGTAATTTATATTTAAATTTTATAATTTATTTTATATTTTTTAATTCTATCTTTTAAAAAAATATAATTTCAAGTTTAATATTTTTTCTCAAAATTATTAAATTAGTCATAAAAATATATATAAGAAAACTCATATTCATTTTTGTCATTATACATCTCAATAGGCCTCTAAATCAAATCATTTAAACGTATTTTAATTTATTCAACTGACTTATGAAAAAAAAATCCAAATATAAATTACATTAAAATTAGAAGCTTTTTTTCAATCTCAGTTTGCTAACTTTGATTCTAACGTTAGTTGAAATTTTTTTTATCCAAACACACACTTAATTAAAGTTATGATGTTTTTTGTACTGTAATTTTTTGCAATATTGCACGTAAATCAAACCCCTAACTCTTTTTTATATCAAAATATTTTTCATTTAACAACTGAAAGTGAACTAATAAAAATCTTGCGAGTTGAATGGAGGACGTTTTGAGAACATTTATTGGTGATTTTTCAGTTTTATCATTTAAATGGGCATATTTTCTTGAGCATGTTGTAGATTTTGCATTTCTATTATTCAAATTAACAAGTAATTTTAGCACAGATAAAAATTTCAAAAACAAGTAAAACTCAATTGAATCATTTATTTTAATTAATTATTATGCATTTGAAAGAAAAAAGACAGAAAGGTTATAAAAGCAATGGGTTTTTGGCTGGGTGAAAAAAAATCATTTGTTTTGTTTTGAAATACACCGCCAAAAAGGAAAAACGAAGAAATACAAGTGATAGATGTATTATTAGTGACTAATGCTGACTGATCATACTGATTTGTGTAGCTGAATTATAAGCTAAACGGCACATACCTCATTGCTAAAGTTGAAAAATAGGTGAGCCCAGTCTGAGGGGTGCACATGGACAGGGCTGGGCTGGGCTGGGCAGGAACCTGCCTGATGCCCAGCCCGAAGAATGAATGGGCTACAAAATGTAGCTCGAAGCCCAGCCCTGCCCACAAAATGCCCTATTAGTTTGGGCTGGGCTGGGCTGATTGGGCAGTTTTGCCCAGCCTATCAAATAATCGCCCTACCCATTAAATCACAACTCTTCTTATCATTTTGAAATAAAACTTTCACAAATCAACAATAGTCTTATGCATCAACTCAAAATAGCATCCATAAAGTCAAAAACCATAAATCCACAATAATGATAACAGTCACAATATCTAATTATCCATAATTCAACACCCTACTTGAAAATAAGTCTTGGCACAATATCAAATTATCCATAATTGAATTCAAAATAACAGCTATGATCATTGAAAACAACAAATTTTACAAAAGCTTGGAGCATCATATGAGAAACAGCAATTTGAAAGAGTAGACTCCAATTAACAAAAGACTTCTTCCTAACTCTCAACCTGCATGAATGGAAGAGGAAAAATATGTCATAACTAAACAGATTAAAATCCTTATTCAAGGAAAATGCATAGTAAATCTTGAATGGAGTAAAAGGAAACTCACATGCAAGCTAACATTTGCTTTGGAATGCATCAGATCTGCCCTCCTCTAGATAAAAGGGGTTAAAAGAAATGGAATCTGCAGTAGCCAAAGCATAACTTTGGTAAATAGCAAAGCAGAATAAAGGGGGCCAGCAGCGGGCATACATGGATAAGGGACCTAACACTAATGTTCACTTCATCCAATTTAACCAAATTTACACACTTGCTATTTAATTTTTCAAAGAGTTAATAAAGGGTCAAGATATACTTGTAAAGAAACACTTCAAAATCAACACTAGTAGTCGCATTCTCCCCTCCAAGTGTTGCATCTAAAGACAAAAAAAATACATTAATATAAAAACTAAAATAAAGGATGTATGTGTGCATGTGTAAACTTTAGAAAAAAAAATTGTTACTTGTAAGCTGAATAATATTTTCTATCTCATTAAAGTTATCAAACTCATGGAGCTTATCAACTAACTCAGATAGAGATTGCCCACTTTGCAGCCAATTTTGCCCACAAATCAATACTTCTATCATTTTAGGAGATAAAAAACTCCTATATTGATCAACTACACGTCCACCAGTACTAAATGCAGACTCAGAAACCACTGTAGAAATTGGCATAGGCAATACATCTCGTGCCATGTGGGAGAGAATTTTATATTTTTCAGAATTTGCTTTCCACCATGATAATATGTCAAACTCAGAATCAGATGATGAGATTTTAGCTCTAGAATCAATTGCAAGATATCTATCTAGCTCACTTTGTGGATCTATTGAAGTTCTTTTCTTCAAAGACTCTAACCACATTGCCCCTGAATTGTCAATGTCGTCTTCATCATCATCATTAAGAGAGGGCAATAAACTTGTAGATGCATTACTAACATGGGTAGGCCTTGATTCAGTAGAAATCCCAATAGAATACTCATCAAACAATCGATACAAACAAGTTTTGACCTTATCCATCATCAATGCACATTCTTCAAGGTTATTGAAAAGGAGTTCAAACATGTGATTTACATAAACTAATTTGTACCGAGGATCTAAAATCACAGCCACAATCAATAATAGATTCATATTATCTGCCTAACCCCAATACTTATCAAACTTCATATGCATCTTAAAGCTCATATCTGCCAAAAAAGTATTACCACTATTTCCAATATGCTTCTGCAACATCTGCTGAACATGAGCAATTTGATGAAAACAATCATTTGATGTTACAATAAGGGAGCTTGAAAATTTCAAAGTTATGTCATAAAAGATATTTAAGAATTTGATGAAGCTTTAGCTTTTTTCCAATCATCAAGAATAGGGCAAGAGAAAACACCTACCTCTTACTTAGAGTTAAAGAATGTAATATAGTCATCATCTTCATCACGCATCCGCTCAAACACCTTTTGAAACTTCATTGCATCTTCTAACATCAAATATGTTGAATTTCATCGAGTGCTAACATCAAGGCAGACAAGGCTCTTAGTTTCTATATTTTCAAATTCAACCCAATTTTTAAACTTTAAAAACCGTGAAGGAGAAGACCAAACATATCTCACAGCACTTCGAATGGCTTTAAAACTATCTTTCATGTGTTTGATGCCTTCATTGACCACCAAATTAAGAACATGTGCACAACATCTTAATTGTAGATAATCTCCTCCACAAATTAAGCCCTTCCAACTTCTCAACCTCCTTTTAAGATATCCTAAAGCCGTGTCATTAAATGAAGCATTATCCATAGTTATGCTAAACACCTTATCAATACCCCAATCCAACAAGCATTGCTCAATGGTCTTCCCTATAGTCTCACCTTTATGATTTTCAATCATAATAAAACTTAGGATTCTTTTGTGAAGCTTTCATTCATTGTCAATAAAATCTGTCATCAAACACAAGTAATTGAAATTTTGGTTTGACATCCAGTAATTTGTCGTGAGACAAACACGCTTAGAACATTGCTTCAAGATCTTCTTTAACACTTTTACTTCACCAAGATATAGCTACCATACATCCCTCACAATTATTGTTCTTGAAGGGATTGGAAAGCGAGGTTCAAGCTCATTTAACAACTTCTTAAATGCAGGTTTCTCAATAATTTTGAATGACTGCTCATCACAAATAATAAATTCAACAAGAGCTCTTCTACACCTTTTCTCATCATATAAGTAAGTGACTAAAAATTTTCCTTGCACACTTATCCCACCAGATAACAGATCTATCATTGCTTGTTTCTTATCTTTAGTGGCCTTGTGAGGGTTCTTTGAACACTTTGGGATGTGCCTCAACAAAGAATTTGTCCCATGGCGTGATGGATTAGAAGCATAAGTCGTGTGACAATACTTGCATACTGCTCTATGCTCCCCATTAGTTTCTTCTATAGGCAACCTAACAAAGTAATCCCACACCTCTGATGTATGTTTGGGTTCCTTTTCTTTCCTTTTTCGACCCCTTCTCTCAATATCTGTCACTTGTGTGACATGTTCTGTGGGTGTTTGGGTGGGAGGAGCATGAGGGGGAAGACAAGGAGGTGCAGGGGGAGGGACAGATTGAGGGGGAGGGGCTGCTGTTTGTGTAGGAGGAGTATGAGTTAGGGTTTGTGTAGGTCCGGGAGGGGTTGATGAATGGGAAGGTCCAGTAGGGGTTGGTGTTTGAGATGTCCCAGAGGGTGATGCAACTGAAGCTTGATCCTCCATGCTAACATAATAAAATTGCAGAAATAGAACCACAAATTTCATAAAAAGACAAAATCAAGCTTATTATCTAATGATCAATCATATAACAATCACGAAGAAATACACATAACATTAACAGAGATGCAAAAGACTCATTTTGGGATAAAATTTATTTATCAAATCATATAGCAATCAGATAAATAACCCCCTCATTTTGCAATAGCCAATCAAATAAAGTGTGTGCAATGTATTATGTAAGTAACATTAATACATTATAACATATTCATCAACAGAGCATTTTTTTCAGAATTGTCTCGTATCAGAATTTTCATTAACAGAGCATTTTTCCAGACAGAAACAAATCAAATCAAATAGACTAATATGAAAATGTACTAAAAGAATGAAGAAGAACAAATTGAAAAACTTGGGCAGACGCGAACTGATCAAGATTTAAGAGTGGAGATAGAGATGAGTAAACTACAGAACAAGTAAACAGTACACACGAACATCACAGACATAATTGAAAAACACACAATCGACCAACATTGATGCCCGTTAGGAGGAGAAATAGATGTGTGTTGCTTTTAGTGGGGTCTTTGGCAGTCGGAGGGGTGCAACGGTTTTACTGTTACAGACTTGTGGGAGAGACCAGCAGCCTCTTAGAGCTACAGTGTGGTTCTGCTTTCATTTTCCTTGAGAATTTTCCGGGCCATTATTTAAGCAAAAGTATAGTACCATGCCAAAAAATTGAGACTAGTTCTCAAGTTCAGTACTTGTAGTAATATATGTTACAACAATCAAGTCCCAATTTTTTTAAAAAAAATACTGCATTAGAGCCCTCTATCCCAAAACAAAAAAGAAAAGAAAAGAAAAGAAAAAAAGAAAAAGGTTAAATGAGTAATAGTAAGGACTATGGAGGTGAATAATTTTGATTTCTATAAAATTAGTGTCTAAATATTGGGTATAAATGCCAATTACCTAGGGTTATTGCTTAACTTTAAGTCCGGCTTCTATGCATTCCATGAGCTGATCTGCAGTTAACGCTCCCTCCTGTAGAATATAAAAAACTAGGCTCTTTCTTAGTTTTCAACTCCTGGATATAGTATGAAAGAGAGAGGAGACAGTTTCAAAGATATTTCAGATGTCAGATTGAAAAATATACTATAGCATAGCATCGCAACAAAAAAAATATCCACGGAAAGATCTTTTCTATAAAGGGAATGAGGCAGGAAAAGTTAAACTTGTGTGTGAGAGGAGAACAATGGCAAGCAAAGGCTAACGGTGGTCGGTGAAACTGCTACTAGAGACTGGAGAGCA
Organism: Prosopis cineraria; assembly: GCF_029017545.1. Classification (NCBI taxonomy): domain Eukaryota; kingdom Viridiplantae; phylum Streptophyta; class Magnoliopsida; order Fabales; family Fabaceae; genus Prosopis; species Prosopis cineraria. The sequence continues at coordinate 19,536 of NW_026556545.1, forward strand.
AAGTGAAGATGAGAAAGTGAGAGGCGCTCGACACGATGACGACGAGAGATGAGAGTAGAGAATGGAGATTAGAGATTGAGATTGGATTGGAGCTTGTGGCTTGTGGTTGTGGGATGCTGAGTCGCTCTTGCTGGACGCTAATGCTGAGATAGTGAGACTGAGACGCTTCACTAACGGAGACTGCTAGGGACGATGATGGGACTCTGGTCTGGACTCTGGCAAGTGGAGGAGACTCAGACTGCTACTCTGCTAGGGTTAGAGAGTAAGAGGTGAGGACGTGAGGCTATGTGGGCTGCCGACTGGGCTCGTCTTTTAGTCCTCCTTGGTCAGTTCAAGTTGGTCCTTGGCTGTTCTTATTGGGTAGATGCAAATCCGCATATCTGCACATCAAAAGTTAAAAAAAATTATACACATGTGTTTCGGGCTGGGCCAAACGGGTAGGGCAGCATACCTTGCCCATTGCCCAGCCCTGCCCGAAAATGCCCAAATTATGTTGGGCTATTTTTTTCAGGCTGGGCTAGGCAAAATTTCACCAGGTTTGGGCGGGTGTGTCGGGTAACCAGCTTCCATGAACACCCCTACCCAGTCTTTATAAATTTGACTTTTATGGATTTGGCTTATAAGAGCTTGAGCTTTTAAGTTTAGTTTTTCATTTTTCATCCATTTTTGAGATTTGGCTCTTATTTAAAAGGTTTAAGTTTAGGCCCAGAAATCCTATTATTAAAAAATTAAAATAAAATTAAACACTAGAAATAAATTAAAATATTTTGAAATTTAAAAAAATTAAAATCCTCATAATTTTTAAAAATTAAACTTTTAATATTAAAATTTAAATTTTGATTGAAACAATATTTCATTTTTGTAAATACTTAACATAATAATTATAAAAAATAAAAAATATTAAAATTTTTATATTATACACTGATATTTATTAAATTAAATTTAATTTAAAATAAATTAAAATTAATAATAATATAATGAGTATAAAATTTAAATTTTAAGTCCTTTTTAGTTTTAAAAGCTTGTTTAAAAATAATAATAATAATATAACAAAATTTAAAGAGCTACTTGAATTTTTGTTTTTAATAGAATTTATTAAAATTAAATCTGTAAGTTCAATTATTTTTAAAAAAATTAATTTATAAAATCTAAACTTTTATTTAAAGAGGTCTTCTGGCCCGTCCTGCGTGCCTGGCCTTGTTTCCCACTCTACTCACTGACGCAAAAGCAACAAATGCAGCAAAACCATAGAACCCTTCTTCCCTCGTCGGCCCCTCCCCTGGTCACCGTCATCCTCTCTCCTCCTTGTTCTGTTGTCGTTGGCAAAGCTAATCGGCGACGACATCCAGGTTTGTCTGTCTTATTTCGTGCTTCGATCGATTCGTGTAGCTTGAGTTTTTGTTCCCTCGTCCTCTCGGCGCTCGTTGCCCTTGACTCTGCATCACCGTCACTTCTTGAGATCATTAAGTCCATCATCTTTAAGACTCAGGTGGAATATATGTAGATAGTTTATTGGCAAAATATTTAGTTTGTTTTTTGGATGTTGAATTTTTCCGCTTGTTTAACATGAGAGTAGGAAATATGTTTTTCTTTAATATTTTCTACTTGTGAGTGAAAGCTGTTGCAATCATGACGAGCTATAGTTTGCCATCGCTATCTCAGCTCTATTTTATAATGTATTATAAACCATGCAGGATTCTTCATTATAAAATCACAGATGAGGATGCAAGTCTGTGGTAAAGTTGTTGAATCTGATCATCTCAATTCATATGTATAATAAAATATGATAGAACAAAGTAATTCAGCATACCTGAAGAATCCATGAGTGCTAGGAAAATCTCGATTACCTCGAGTATAGGCAGGTATACAACCCACAAGTCCTTAGAGCCTTCAGAGAGTTCAGAAATAATGGAAGTAGAAGAATGAGTCGTGTGTGTGCGGTTATCGACTAATTGACTTATATAGATCAGATTGGTAACTGCCTTATTAAATAATAAATAATTATATATCTTATTATCTCTAACTCAGTCAGTTAAGAGATAGGGAATAACTGACGGCTGCTGGGTTGTGGGTTGGGCTTCTGCCCATTGGGCTCATTTGTGTGGTCCTCCTACCACGATCCACACAAGATCATAAAGACCAATCTGTTTGGACTTATTAATTAATGTTAATCCATAATTAAATAAATATTCCAACAATCTCCCACTTGGATTGTATTAATTAAGCAAGTTGTATAAACAAGCCACAAACAAAATTCAGAAAATGAAACTCCACAAAATCACTAAATCCTATGGGGAAACAAGTGATATGATATTTCACAATCTGAATAAAACATGAAATTTTATTTCAAAACACAGCTCAATAAGATAACAACATAAATCACTGATTCCTATGAGGAAACAAGTGACATACATAGCGTACCACAACAGAATCATTGAATCCTATGGGGATACAAATGATATAGACGCATCTAACTGAACTGAACATAACTCATAGAAGAAAAACAAAGCCTAAAGAGAAATTGCTACATAAAAGGTTCTCAAACTCTCATTAAACTAAGGCATCAAAGGAATTCACAATACCCATACAAGTTACATGATTTTGAAAAACTTCTACAGGTAAGCCCTTAGTCAGCAAATCTGCAAGCATCTGCGTGCTAGGAATGTGTACCACACGGGTTTGAGACTCAGCAATTTTCTCTTTCATAAACATAAGTTTGATATCAAAATACTTTGTTCGGCTGGAATTTCTGTGATTATTAGCATAGTATACTGCAGATTTGTTATCACAATAAATGGTTAAAGGATGTGATATTGATTCAACTAGGCGCATGCCAGATATCAACTTTCTCAGCCATATAGTGTGACGTGTAGTCTGAAAACAAGCAATATACTCAGCTTCCATGGATGAAACTGCCGTAAGTGTCTGTTTCACACTCTTTCAAGAGACAGCTCCTCCAGACAACATAAAAATATAACCAGTTGTGGATTTACGATCATCCAGACAAGAGGCAAAATCTGAATCTGAAAAGCCAACAATCTCAAGATCTTCTGATCCCGTAAAGTCATAATCAGAATACCCAACAACCTCAAGAGAATTTGACCTTCTGTAAGTTAACATATAATTCTTCATACCTTGAAGATACCTCATAACTTTCTTAGCAGCCTTCTAATGATCCGGACCTGGATCATTTAAGTATCGACCTAGCACTCCAATGGTAAAGGCTATATCTGGTCGAGTACACACTTGAACATACATAAGGCTGCCGACAGCGAAAGCGTATGGTATCTTTCTCATTTCAACCCTCTTCTTATCATCCTTGGGACACTGTAACTCTGACAATAGCTCACCTTTCTATACAGGAGCAGGTAAAGGAGAACATGAATCCATTCTGAATCTCTTAAGTACCCGCTCAATATAAGTGGCCTGTAATAAACCAAGAATACCACGAGATCTATCATGATGAATCTATATCCCAAGAACAAAGGAGGCTTTACCCATATCCTTCATGTTAAAATGGAAAGACAATAGGCGCTTTATCTCATTGAGGAAATTTATTGAATTGCTGGCTAACAAGATATCATCAACATAGAGAACAAGAATGGCAAAATTGTTCCCATCAAACTTCTGATAGATACACTAATCTAAGATATTCTCAACAAAACCGAGCGAGGTAATAACTTCATCAAATTTCAGATACCACTGCCTAGAGGCCTGTTTTAGCCCATAGTTGATCTCTTTAATCTGCACACTAGATGTTCTTTACCAGATTCAACAAAACCATCAGGTTGTGTCATGTAGACTTCTTCATACAAATCGCTATTCAAGAACGCAGTTTTAACATCCATTTAGTGAAGATCAAGATCAAGCTGTGCAACTAAAGCCATTACCACTCTAAAAGCATCTTTGGTGGATATCGGAGAGAAGGTTTCTGTGTAATCAATACCTTCTTTCTGGTTGTAGCCCTTAGCTACAAGTCTGGCTTTATATCTGCTAATTTCACCTCTAGCTCCTCGTTTTGTTTTAAAGACCCACTTGCAACTCACTGGTTTAAAACCCTTTGGTAGCTCTACAAGCTCCTATACATGATTACGGTACATAGAGCCAATTTCTTCACTCATAGCCTTCAACCATTCAGAAGAATGCGAGCTAGAAATAGCCTCTTGGTAAGATATTGGGTCTAAACTGTCAATAACATCTGAATTAAATTCCTGCAAATACACCATGTAATCATCTAGAATAACAGACCTGCGAACCCTTTGGGACTGTCTTGGTTCAACAACCATATCCCTATCACCTTCTAAAAGTGGTTCATCTTGAGCTTCATCCTAATCCACGGCATTATTTCTGTCAACATTAGGGTTTGTAAAGATAGGCGTAGGCAAAATGCTACTTTCGTCATGTAAAGTAACATGCTTAGGCACAGAGCTCTTACTATCTAAGGCATCTTCAAAGAAATAAGCTCGGTCAGATTCAATTACCCTAGTAGTATGATTTGGATAATAGAATCTGTACCCACAAGATCCGATGCAATAGCCAATGAAGAAACCATCAACAGTTTTAGCATCAAGCTTCATCTATTGTGGATTGTAAGGTTTTACCTGTGCTTTACAACCCCAAACTCGTATATGCTTCAATGCAGGAGTCCTTCCAAAATATAACTCATATGGAGTCATTAGAACTGACTTGCTAGGAACTTGATTCAGAATATAAACAGCAGTTTTAAGTGCATCACCCCACAAGAATTCCGGCAGTGAAGAGTGACTGATCATGCTTCTAACCATATCTATGAGAGTACAATTTCGCCTTTCTGCAACCCCATTTTGCTGCAAGGTCCCAGGCATAGTATACTGAGCTTCAATGCCATGCTCTTGAAGGTACAAAGCAAATGGCCCAGGGTTCCTGCCAGTCTCAGTATATCTCCCATAAAATTCTCCTCCTCTATCAGATCTCACACGCTTGATCAACTTGCCAGATTTTAATTCGACTGCTGCTTTAAAGGTCTTGAATGCATTAAGAGACTCGCCCTTTTCGTGCAAGAGTTCAATCCATCCATGACGAGAGTAATCATTTGTGAAGGTGATGAAATATCTGAAACCACCCATAGCCGGAGGTGTGATAGGTCCACAGATATCAGTATGGATTAGGTCTAAAGTGTTTTCAGACCTCTTTGCCCCTTTGGTTCTAGCTCTAGCAGGGAATTTTTCCTTTATGCAGTCAACACAAGTCTCAAAATCTGAGAAATCAAGGTCTTGTAAGACACCTTGCTTAGTCATGCGCTCCAATCTCTCTCTAGAGATATGACCCAAACGATGATGCCATAACATAGAGGAATTATCATTGGGCCTTTGACGTTTATGCCCAATAGTAGTATTGATATGGAGATTAGGAAGTTCAAGTAACCAATCATTCAATCGATATAAACCATATATCAAGGAAGCGACACCAACATTAATGGAATCAAAACAAATGTCAATTTTTCCATTTCCTTGAAAGAATGAATAGCCACAAATATTCAATGCAGAAGTTAAAATTAAATTCCTCTTCATAGAAAGTACATAAACAACATTGTTTAAATGTAAAACATGACCAGAATTTAAATACAAAGAAACAGTTCCAATGCATTCAACTGATGCCTTGCTCCCTGCTATGCCAAAGACTGACCTTTGTGCCTTACTTGGAACCTTCTAGTTTCTTAGCCCCTGTAGAGAATTCACAACATGTACAGTAGCACCAGAATCCAACCACCATGAGTCAAAAGAAGTTTTAATAGTGTTAGATTCAAAACAGACTAGAGCTAGAAGTGCAGTTTGAAGAATTGTACCTTCACTTTCTTGTTTGTTCTTCAATTTGAAGCAATTAGCTTTAATATGACCCGATTTCTTGTAATAATTGCATAACCCTTTAAAGGGTTTCTTCCTCGACTTCTCACTCTTATCACCATCCTTCTTAAAGGTTGGATTATTAAGCTTTGGGGCATCATGCTTCTTCCCCTTTTTCTTATATAACCCTCCAGATTTGCTGCTAGAGCCATGAGAAATATAGTTTATTGAGTGAGAGGAATTCTTCTTTATAGCTTCCTCTTCTTGAGTGACTATCGATATCATCTAGTCAACAGACCATTCAGCTTCTTGTGAGTTGTATGAAGTCCTCAAGAATGCGTACTCTGATGGCAGTGATTGAAGAATATGGTAAACTAAGGTACTTTCACCCAAATCAATGCCATATGACTTAAGCTTGTTATAGTAATGAACAAGCTTCAGAATGTGCTCCCTGACACCAAAAACTCCATCATATCGAGTATTGTCAAGAAGTGACAGATAGTAGTTCTTTTGAGTCTTGTCAAGCTTCTTGTATTTGTTACTAATAGCTTTCAAGTACTCTACTGCAGTATCCTTTTTAGAAATGCTGTCCCTAATTTCCTTTTCAATTATGTACTTGATGATCACTAGACAGATCCGGTTAGACTTACTCCATTGTTTATGGAAGGTCATTTCAGAAGCACTGGACTCAGAAGAGAGATTCGCAGGCTTGGGCTCTCTTAGAGCTAAATCTTTTTCAGAAATGGTCAGATACATAGTCAGGGACTCTTTCCAGTCATCATAATTAGTCCCATTGAGAGCCTTCACAAAGGATAGTTGCGTAAAAGCAGAAACTGAAATCGCAAAATAGAAAATGGGAAATATTAATTATGCGTGCATGACATAATTATAAAACAGAATTTTCCAACAAGCGATTATCAATTATGCAACTATAATCATGCATCAAGAAGGCTCATATACCATAAAAAATTTAGCTCATACAAAAGTCCATACAAAATAATGCATTAAATATTTCCATACCTATAGGGTATAACAAATATTTAACACATTAAAGGAGTGCTTTTAGCCTATCCTCAAAACCATCAAAATCACATTGATAATGTCACACCTATGGGGTATGTCCATTATCTATGCTACAAGATCCTAAGCATCATCAATAATTTACAAAGTCACAAATTTTATGACCTTAGGACAAAAGAAAGTAATTTCAAAGTTCCTAGGGCCTTTTGGGAATTAAGGAACAAATTTGGGACTCAAGTGAAATTTTGAAAGGTGTTCAGGGGTAAATAGGTAATTCTGAAAGAGATTTGGGTCCAAAATTGAATTCTGGAAGTTAAGAGACTAAAATGTAATTTCCAAAAATATACTGGGGTTAATTAGTAAATTAAAGAAATTATGGGCCAAGGAGGTAATTTTAAAAAAAACTGGGGCTGAAACGCAATTAACAGAAATATATATATAAATTTTTTTTTGGTTGCACTGTTCTGGGCCCATTCGATTTGGGCCTCGCACAGTGCCTCTAAGTGAATAAGACTCAGCCCACGAAAGAAAAAAAATTGCCTTTGTTTTTTTTAATAATAACAGCTCTGGGCCCAAACGAAATTTGGGCCCAGAACCTAGGATCCGGTTTCATGATCCTGTTGCAGCTTCCTTCAGCTGCCGCGAGTCAGAAGCACCAAGGGAGGGGAAGGACGAGCGACGGCACCAGTCGGCGGACCACAACGCTGGCGGACCACAACGCCGACAGTGGCTCCGGCAAGTACAGCATTAGCTCTTGCTGGCTCCACACTAGCTCCAAACCGCGGCATAGTCAAGGGAGGAAGACGCCGGCGACCTGGGGCAAGGCGAGCAGCGGTGAAAAACGAAGTTGCAGACGACGCACCGGCAACTCGGTTTCCGTCGATCATGTCCGATGTCCTTGGAGTCCTTCTCCAGCGACAAAGACATACAGTGAACAAGGAGATGACGCCGAGAAGGAGAATTTTTTTTTAATAAATATAATAGGATTTAAAACAAAGTTCTCATATTCAAATCTCATTTCCTGAAGAATATGGATCATAAGGAAATATATCAACATGAGATGAATCTCTATCAACATATTAATATATACGTAAGAAGAATTGAGATATATAAATTTAAATTCGCTAACCAGGCTCTGATGCCACGTGTTGAATCTGATCATCTCAATTCATATGTATAATAAAATATGATAGAATAAAGTAATTCAGCGTACCTGAAGAATCCATGAGTGCTAGAGAAATCTCGATTACCTCGAGTATAGGCAGGTACACAACCCACAAATCCCCAGAGCCTTTAGAGAGTTCAGAGATAATGGAAGTAGAAGAATGAGTCGTGTGTGTACGGTTATCGACTAATCGACTTATATAGATCAGATCGGTAATCGCCTTATTAAATAATAAATAATTATATATCTTATTATCTCTAACTCAGTCAGTTAAGAAATAGGGAATAACTGACGGCTACTGGGTTGTGGGTTGGGTCTCTGCCCATTGGGCTCACTTGTGTGGTCCTCCTATCACGGTCCACACAAGATCATAAAGACCAATCTGTTTGGGCTTATTAATTAATGTTAATCCATAATTAAATAAATATTCCAACAAAAGTTGCAATGATGGATTCATGGCAACAATCTGCATGGACTAAGGTGCTTAATTTTCCTGCAAATGGGTGCGACAGCTATGGGTTTATTCCTCAAGTGAAACTTAGTAATGTGAAGATTTGTAAGGCATCTTATGTTGAAAGAAGCTTGGTCGGTGGGAGGCCATCTACAGTCTCAGTGCCTGAAATTGGAGGTAACTATACCATTTCAATAGAATGATTTTGTGTCACTGACTAGCAGAGTAGCTACTACCTAGTATGTACTTTTGAAGACGGAATAAATATCCAAGGCTTACGCACTTTGATGCCATAATTAATAGATTATTCTTTTCTCTTCTTCAGTGTTCAAGGCACTTGGTCTATTTAATATTTGAGACCAATGTGTACCGGTATGCCAATAATTAATTCTTGGTCTAAACACTGACGCTTTGTTCTTTGGGATCACATGATGTTTTCAGGTGATAGAAGTAGCTTCCTGGATTATGGCCTGAGTGAAGCTGATCCTGAGGTTTATGCTACTATTGGCAAGGAAAAAAACCGGCAGTATAAAAGCCTTGAGCTTATTGCTTCAGAAAATTTTACATTGAACAAGTACTCAGAAGGTTTACCTGGCAAAAAGTAAATTTTCTTCCTTTATTCTTTCCTTCTTTGCGTGAATGATTGTTTCGCTAAATGCCCCCCCCCCTTTTTCACTTCTCTAGTTATATTAATTAGAGTCTTGTTATACATGTAAGGTACTATGGTGGAAATGAATACATTGATGAGCTTGAAATACTATGTCAAGAGAGGGCATTGGCTGCATTTCACTTGGATGGGAGTAAGTGGGGTGTAAATGTTCAACCTTTATCTGGCTCTGGTGCTAATTTTGAGGTTTACACGGCAATTCTTAAGCCACATGATCGAGTAATGGTAAACAATTTTCATTTATGTGATTTTTGCTATTCCGAAATAGCCTTTCTGTCACAAGGCTGTACTGATGGGGGGCATTTTTCTCATTTATATTATTTGGACTTGCCGCACGGGGGACGTTTATCTCATGGATTCATGACTCCCAAAAGGCGTTTATCAGGCACATCAATCTATTGTGAACCGATGCCTTATCAACTTGATGAATTGACTGATGCATACATTTTTGTTATTAAACTGGAAATATATTTGATAATCGACAGGTGCTTACTTTTGAATTGTAAACAGGCCTCATTGATTATGATATGCTTGAGAAAACTGCTAATCTCTTCTGATCAAAACTCATCATTGCTGGTGCTAGTGCTTATCCTCGAGACATTGACTATCCACAGATGAGAAAAGTAAGTCCTGTTTATATGTATTTTCTGGAATATTTTGTTTGTGATGGAATATCTCTTCATGTATATGTGATTTTTCTTTTCTTAGCAAAAAGCTAATTATATCTGATATGCTTGGGAAGATTGTAGATGAAGTTGGTGCTTTTCTTATGATGGATATGGCTCATGTTAGTGGACTTGTTGCTGCTGGTGTGCTTACTGATCCCTTTGAATTTTGTGATGTTGTGACAACCACAACTCACAAGGTTTTCCTTGAGACATTCCCAATATCGTGCTTTAATTTTTTATTCAAAAGTGAAGGAAGCAGAGTTTGCTTTCATTCTTCTAACAACTAACGCATCTAACATTTAACTATACACTCTCTTGGTGTTTCCCACCCATGACTTAGTACAATTAAATATTTTTTTGCCAGTCTTCGAGAGGTCCAAGAGGTGGCATGATATTCTTCAAGAAAGATTCTGTGCATGGTGTCGATCTAGAGTCTGCCATTAACAATGCTGTTTTTTCAGGCCTACAAGTAAGATAATGGTTCTGCCTAGGTCTCTCTAGTATTCTAGTTGGGAATATTGCCCCTGCTTTCATAGTTTGGCACTAAAATTATCTTTATTCAGGGCGGTCCTCATAACCACACAATTGGAGGATTAACAGTCTGTTTGAAATATGCTCAATCCCCAGAGTTCAAGGTTTATCAAAACCAGGTATTTCTCTTTCGACCATTGATAAGTATGTTCCTCAGCGTATCATGACTGGTGCACTCATATAACTTTGATCCTGTAGGTGGTCTCTAACTGTAGAACTTTAGCTAATCGATTGATTGAACATGGCTTCAAATTGGTATCTGATAATCACCTGGCTCTTGTTGATCTAAGGCCATCTGTAAGCATGTTGCTTTTTTATGTCAAATTCAGGATAAATTTTCAGTATTTTTTTTCAATTATTCCTTCTTTGTTTCTGCTCCTTAGTATTTTGTTGCTTTATGTTGTGGAAGTTTAAATGTTGCTCTAAAAATTATTTCATGCATTCCATAAAAGTTTAAAGGTGAATGGACCTAAAGAAAAAAAAAAAAACGGTAAAGGTGGCAAGGTGAACACTGGGAAAGTCATAATGGTTGTCTTTCACCAAGAAAAAAAGTCATCATGATTGTGGCTATCGACTATATGATGCTTCATGAACTTAACTTTTATATATTATGTCTATATATATTTGGGTCGTCTACTCCTTTCTTTTTTACATAAACCAACATCAAATATCCTAGGGTATTGATGGTGCACGAGTGGAGAAAATTCTTGACATGGCCTCTATAACTCTCAACAAGAATTCAGTGCCTGGTGAGATTCTTGCTGCTTGTGTACCATATTCTTTGCCTTGTTTATTTAGTCTGTTTGATCTTCCTCCCTCCCCTTCTTTCCAAATATTTTTTCCATTGTTCCTACTGATAAAAGTGCCCTGGTTCCCGGGGGCATCCGCATTGGATCGCCAACAATGACAACAAGAGGACTAGGAGAGAGAGAGTTTGTTCTGATCGCAGACTTCATTCATGAGGGTGTGCAAGTAGCACTTGAAGCCAAACATCTGGCCCCGGGAACAAAGCTCCAAGACTTTTTGCAGTTGGTGTCATCCCCTGAATTTCCTTTGAAAGACGAGATTTCAAACCTTCGTAAAAAAGTTGAAACTCTCACTACTCAGTATCCAATTCCTAGAGTTTAGGTGGTGTAGCAGCTGCATAATGAGTTCTAATAACTGGGAAGCTGGTGCAGACTTCTTTTGGGGGGTGGGGTGGGACTTACATGCTCCATTTAGGAAATACTAACAAAGTAATTTCTTTGGTCTTTGCCCCGTTTAATGGTCAAGCTGGGCAAAATGTATCATTTAGTTCGAAAATAAGTTTTATTTCATACTGTTGTTAAATTTTAGATTGACAATAAAATATACAGGACTACCATTATTTTCAAGTCTGTCCCATCAACTATTATTCTGGGTCTTGGATGTGAAAAATTGGAGGAATTGTGTCAACATTGTATTATTCTATGGATTTTGTATTGTGGGATGGAAGTAGATAAATACTTTGCTGTAGAAGTCATTCATTGGTAGTTTTAGTGCGAGGACTAAACCTCCGAATATTTGATGAAATTAAGGCAAATGAAGTCACTGGAAATTGTAAGTTTACACTGATGCCTTTTGTTTCATAGGAATAGGAAAATTAAAGTTACGATGTGAACTCATTTATTAAATGATGAAAATTAGAAGTCTAATATTTGGCAGCTATAATATAATGATCCACTTAGAATGAAGCTGGACTTGCTGATAAAATTATGTGTTGTCCAATAGCTTAATTCACGTATAGAATTTTATTTTTAAGAAAAATGCAAAGGCTATGGAAATGCATTATATAGGGGATCAAAGAGGAGCATCATGCTCATCACATCAATCAGTAGGCAAAAGGTTACTGTACCCAAGAGACGGGTTGTCCATAATATTAGAATTAGTGCGTGTTTCGATAGCCATTTTAATCAATTTTTTGAGGGAAAAAAATCAATTTTTGTTTCAATTATTCAAACACCAATTTTTTCAAAAAATTGTTTTTTTTTCCAAAGCTTCCAGAGTCAGCTTCTGTGTTCAAATTTACAAAGGCCTTGGGAAAAATTACAGAAAAAGGTCCAAGAAAAAAATTATAAAAAGAAACAAAATTTAATAAAAATAAAATCAAATTCTTTTCTCTTCTCTTATTTTTCTTGGTAAAATTTGAACTTTGGATTCTTAAAAAAGTTGCTAGTATAAGTTCATGTAAACTACTACCCTTCACTTAACACTTACTATAAAACTAATTCAAATAAAATATTAATTAATAGAGAAAAATTAATTTAATTTAATTTAAAATTGAAGGTCATTACAAATATTGTTGTAAAGGTCTAGAGAGAGAAAGTTTTGCATTATTTGTTATATTGCTACATTTTTTATGTTGCCAAAATTTTAAAGAAGTGCTTAACATCTTCATCAAATATAGCTCAGATTCATAATATCATTAGAAATTAATTTTTATATTATCATCTTCATTAGTTATTGTAAAATTGATGTTTGGTATTTAAGAATTAAATATTTCTCTTTTATTAAATTTATTTTAATTAAGATATTGAGTTACTTATTTACGCAAATTTAAATGTTAATATTAATATAATTTAAATTTTTTAATTAATTAGATATGTAATTTAAATAATATATTTTACTTCTTAAATACAATGTAACAACTTTAATATATTAGATACAAATTTATCAATAATTTAACTTTAAAAGGCAATATCCTTTATAATAATTTATACAACTAAAATTGATTTTGAATAAATTATTATACATATTCAATTATGTTAAAATTAATTTAGAAATATAGTATCTAAACAGATTGCATTATAATATAATTAATTATAATTAAAATTTATTATTTAATTAATTATTTTCATAATCTATTATACTCAACTGAAATCCAAACGGGCACTTACATAGTTGAAAGTGAGAGGCTAATCAAATATTACCAAATATGTATAGATTTACTTGTGGATAGAACCTGCATGAGTCCCCATTTCATGACTTTGTCTCAAGTTTTCGCGCCTTTGATGTTTAGAGGATTCCACTTCAGATGTGACCCGCTATATGGAATTGAACTTTAGGAAATTGTTTCAAACAGGCAAGAGACTTCCACTTAAGTAAATTTAAGAACTTAAAATGATTGATGTTTGCTTATCAGGAAAGATGAAAAATTTTCAAGTCGTCTATTTCCATTATCATTTCCCTGTATCATCGAAATGGAAGACTCCGTTGATTTCACGCAAGTTTTTTCCCCACCAAGGGTGCTCTTGGCGTGAGAATAATTTCTCGCGTTTGGGTTTCAGCATGTCGGCTTGATGACTAATCTATGTAACAGTCTTATTTATTTATATATATATATATATATATATTTATTTATTTATTTATTTATGTATGTGTACCTATAAACTAATTGAGTCATTCCAAAGTTTGGAATGTATAAATAATAGTTTGACCAACGGAATACAAAAATATTTCCGCTGGTCAAACACGTGCTCTGTTTCTATATTTTGGACCTTCTAGTAACTTTGGAATTGCAGCACCTGCTGAAATCACATCTGAAAGTTGAATTAAGTGGCCTTTGAAAAAACCCACGATTCAATTTACATCTACAACCCCAATCTCCTTCCAATGATGAACAAGACAAAGAGATCATATTTACATTTTTTTTAATTCAACTCCAGAAAATGGTCAAAAAAGAAGGCATTGGTTCTTCCTTCCTTTTTCCTCCAGTCTTATTATTATTATTATTTATTTTATTTCTTGATGTTTTCTTAAAAGAATATATAAAAATGAATAACATCATTCTTGTCCTCGAAAGATGAATAGCTTCGCTGAATGTTTAATCTTCCTTGCGACCAGACTGTTCCCCCAAAACCATAACTAAATTTGGAGTCTGCAAAACCTTTCAGTTGTTGTTCTGTTCGCATTGTTTGAACTTTCTTTGCCACTTGCAGTTCTTGTTCATTCCCAGAATCAATCAGGTTAGCTAGTCTCATCTTCATCTGACTGCTATCACATCTTCATGTTCTTTACGACTTAGGCTTACCCATTTTGCAGGATTCATCAGTATTGATTGTGGACTCGTGGGTGAGCCAAACTACACCGATGAAACCACTTCTCAATTACACTTCAGATGCCAACTTTATATCCACTGGAATTACCCACAGCATTCATCCAAATATAAGCAAACACTCTTAAAGGCAGTTCCGGAATGTTCGAAGCTTCCCAGAAGGAACTAGGAACTGCTATACCCTTAATGCTCCTCAAGGAAGTGGCAGCAAGTACCTAGTGAGAGCCATGTTCATGTATGGTAACTATGATGGGAAGACTCTCTTCCCAAATTTGACATCTATCTTGGAAACTAAGTGGTGGGACTCAGTGATGTTTCAGAAGGCATCTGATATATTGATCAAGGAACATTTATGCTGCTTCAACAAATTATGTTCATGTTTGCCTTTTTAACACCAACAGGGACACCTTTCGTATCAGTTTTTGGAGCTCAGAGTTCTTCAACAGTGATGCCTATCTTGTTAGTTCTCTGGAGCTCTTGGCGCGGTATGATTTAGGGTTGCAGGATGGTGAATTAGTCCCAGGTGAGCCTGTTATTTTTACATAAAAAATTGTGTGCTACGACAGTAGGAACCTTAAATTTATAAAAGCCAACATCTAAGGTCACCTTCCGAGCAAGAATTTCATGATATTAGTGTCTT
>NW_026556546.1:0-34540 GCF_029017545.1 Prosopis cineraria
ATGTTGACCGTTACTTTGACATTAGTTGCCACTTGTAAACCATGCGGCATTTTTATAAAAAAAAAATTAAAAAATCCACCTAGATAGCAAGAACACCTCCATTAACATTAATAACAATAGCAATAACAACTCCATGAATAGAAAGCAAAACAGCAACAACAGTTCCAAATCATCCAGACCTATACCTATATATACTCGAAAATAATCAACTATTTGTTGAGTTTATCCATATGAACTCGATGGAAGCTCTCTTCTTCTATATTCAATAATTCCACTATCTCACTCAAACTATGATGACTCCATGGACTCTGACCTTGACTTAGATGCTTCTGAGGGCTTCACAGCATCAAACTTGACCATGGCGGCGGTGGTGAAAACAGCTTAGATGTTATGTGAGGAGCACATGGCAAGTTGATAGTGGATGATGACAATTTGGGGGAAGTTAAGAATGGTAGATTTTACCTTTGATGGATAGAGCGGCGATGTTGTAGGCTTAAGTAGTCATTTCTAAGGGGTAAAAGTGCCAAGCCAGATACAAGACTTCTTGCAAGGCTCGTGAATCTTAGACACCTATTTTTTCGAGCTTCACATTTGGACTCTAATCTATGTTAGTGAGGGAGCTTGCTGGTAGAGGAGGAGGAGGAAGAAAAGGATGATGAAGAAGAAGGGATGGCAAAATTGCTCCATTTTCAAAACTTTCAAGGCAAATAAGCTCCAAACAAAAGTTCAGAATGCCCAATGTCCTTAGAGAAAAAGTTTTAAGGCAAATATGCCATGTAACCCTTGGTCAAACTTTAGTTTAACAAATAACACTTTTTATATTTAACAGTGGTGCAAAATGTTCTCTTTTTGAAAAGTTTATAACAAAAATGCTCCAAAAAATGTTTAGCATGCTAGGTGCCCCTGGAGAAAAAGTTTCAAGATAAATTTACCATTTAACCCTATTATCAATCAAGTGCAAGAGCTTGTGTTAGTGATTATTTCTCCTTGGGAAATGACTACATATAAGGAAATGGTTATAATTAAATGGCAAATGACAACTAATTTTCTATAACTTCTTTATTAGTCAACGATGCAACGGTTTGTAAATTAGCTACTAGTTTAGATGGGAAATGATGACTTTAGATGAGAAAATGACTAAAATGAGCAGCAGATGATAATTTAACTTTATTTCTGTTATTTTTAAAGGGTCGTGAACATAATTTTGCACAAAACAAAATTATGTCAAATAAGTTCTTAAAGACTGTAATTATTCCATTTTATGGTTTTCTTTTATCATTTAGCTATTTTGGTAAGATTTATTTATCATTATTCTCCTTATAGATAAGTGAATGTAAAATTAAAATAAAAATAATTTTAAACAATTTATTTTTCCATAGAAATCTTGCCCCATCCCATTGGTTAAATTCTATCATACTATTCGATATTTCGATCCCATTTCATAAACTTGGATCTGGGTGGCAATATTGCATGCAGATTGTTGGGCTCATACTATTAATTTGATATATTTAATGTGTTTATTTTTAATTAATAAGTGGGTTGGTTCCAGAAGGTACTGGCATGCTTTTTACAAATTGCTCCTCAATAAAATTTTTACATTGGGAACAGAATTTAATTTTATAACTTTATAAATTATGGGTCAAATACTTAATTATTACTCATCTAGTATTATTTATAAGTCATTTTTAACATGTTTCATTGAAATTACGAAAATCTTAAAAATTCATTAAATCTATCAAAAAATTAATAAGTTATCAACTTTGTCCCTAAATATACATATATTAGCAACATATTTTTCTCTTTAACATTCAATGAAAGATAAGGGGAGAAATTTTTTATGAAAATGTAATAATTTGACTTATAAATAGGACTTTTATCTGCCTTATAAATAGCACCAAAGGGAGTACCACCTAGACTAATATTGTTGCAATTTTTTATCTTGTTATTTATATTATTAATAACTCACTTCTTATGACTTAATTAAACAAAAATAAATTAAGTATATTGATGACTTCTAATATTTTAATAAATTTAATAGTGTTTTTAATGTAATTGGAAGTCATCTTATGAAATTAATTAGCAATTATGTGATTAAGTGGATAATTATTTGTGAGATTTGAGGTGGATAAAGTTCAAGACAATTGTTGAAGTTAGTGGATCAATTGTAGCATTAAATCTGAGTTTTATTTATATAAGGAGGCCCAATTTATAGGCCCAAAGCTAATAATTTTAAAACCCACAAGAAATTAAATACTGCCCAGTAATGTTACAGCACCAATTTTGAATATCATGACATCAAATTAGTTTTCAGCAAAACGTACAACTTCACTTAAAATCGTGTTTTAAAGGTTTTTGGCTATCATTTATATTCTAGTTCGCCTTCAACTAACAGCTGCACATTCAGGGAACATTCTAATGTGGAGAAAGAGTTGGAGAAGCTTGGGGAACACTTGGATCTTACAATTTGTGATAGAAATCATTATTCCTAAGCTTTCTTATTCCTTTTCTTTAGATTTTGATGTATCTTTTGATGAATATTGTTGGTTTATGCTATTTTAATGGCTGTTAATGGTTGAACACATTTGACCTAGAGTAACTATGAACTTGTTGGTGGATTAGAGCTTATTTTTACCCATTGGTTATGCTTAATATTAATTTTGATTGCTCAATCTTGCATTTATTTGTCTATTTAATGTTTGGCCACCATTAAATATGAATTTGGGCATTAGGGGTTTTTCCTTGATAAAGGAAAATCTCATTTGGACCCTTATATTGAGTAATATAAAATTAGATTATGATCTAATTTGTAATTAGGATAGAAATATATCTAATTACCTCATATAATCAAATTAGAGTGAGTTGGAATTAAAATTGCCTCTTGGATAATTTTTTTAGAAATAACATAATTAATTTGAGAGGGAGTTATTTGAGGTTCGAAAGGCCCTTATAGCCATTAAGACTATAGATTAACAAAATTAGCTTTAAAATTAATTAATTGGGTAAAAGCAAGATCTATGAAGCTAGTAAGGGATTTGTAACTCTAGGTTGCATTGAACATTTATAGTTGTTGGGTTGAAAATCTCATTGCATTTTATTCATTTCACTTTTTAATTTTGGTTAATAAATCACTTCTAATTGGTTTTGCTTAACATGAACAAAAATAGAAACTTTACTGCCTAATTGCTATTACGCTTAATTCCTTGTGAGATCGACCTTAATATACTATTATATTGCACTTTGACCCGTATACTTGCGGAGAAACATTTTGTGTGCATCATATATGAGAATAAGTCTTCTCTAAATGTTATAATAATTTTATGGAGAAGGGAATTAGAGTAAGGATAATAACAAAGACTAATACCTCAAAGGAGAAATTTTATTACATCAAAACAAACATTTTCCATCATAACAAGCAGACGAATTATAAGCCATTTATTCTATGAAACCCATGAAAAGGGCAACAACACACAGGCTAAAAGGCACACACCAACACATCATTCGTCTGCCAAACACACTTAACCAAAATAACATAGTAATTAATTAAAACCACAACAAATCGAAACCATAACTTCAAAAGTTACAAAGAGAG
This sequence comes from Prosopis cineraria, assembly GCF_029017545.1. Lineage (NCBI taxonomy): Eukaryota > Viridiplantae > Streptophyta > Magnoliopsida > Fabales > Fabaceae > Prosopis > Prosopis cineraria. The sequence goes on from NW_026556546.1 coordinate 3,590, forward strand.
ACAAAGAGAAAGAAACAAACCCTACTTTTGTGACATCGTGCGCAGAAATAGGACCTGTTCCTGTCTTTTCATTTCTCTCTAACTTTGTTCGGGGGTTCGCCGGCCAGCAGCCGGAAGCCGGTTTCCTACTTGTGAATCTTAACATTGCCGCCGTTAGCATTAGCAGCTTCCTCTTTGTTTCCATGGCAGCAAGCATATCTGACTAACTCTATGCCCATTGCACGACCACACTTGAAACAAGGAATCGGAGAATATATATCACTCACATGGCACTTCACATCCAAACGAAGACAATTTGCATGATGAGGAAGCCTAGATAAGATAATGTTATGGTGTCTTGCGAAGGACACATCAAACCCAGGATCGTTCAGGATGTTGGGTTTCCATGTATCGAACCCTTGAAGTGTCTGATAGAAAGTGTCTCCACGACAAAGCAGCTTAACGTTGGACCCTTTGCTGAGAAGAACCCAACCAGCCTGTTGATGTCGGAGTCCAAGGAAGGCCGCAACATCCTCGAAGGAAGGGTCTTTGGTCATCTTCTTCCTCATGCTGTCGAACAAGTTCTCGACGTTAGCCCAGAATGCATTGACAATCGTCAGTTCGTCATGGGGATAGTAATTTATGATCACGTCAGATCTTTTGGTGACCTCGTCTCTCTTGACTTTCTCCAATAGCTCCGGCATGCCCAGCAACCACCGGTCGTCGGAGTAGTCCACGTCGCTGCGTCCATAGACGATGATATATGCTTCTTCCTTGATCTGATTTACTTGCACGCAAAAGGGTATAATTTCTCTCATCATCATATACACAACACAATGATACTCAAAAACATCAAACGAAACTGTACTATGTTAACTCTAATGAGTATTACGTAGCTGCTTATTTTATTATGCTCTCTCTCCGTCTCTGTGTGTGTGTCTGTGTAATTGAGAAGATCTATGTAATTGAGAAGGAAAAACTGCAATTATTAAGTTATGGGAAAGCATCAAACGGAACTGTACTACGTTAACTCCAAGTATTACCTAGCTGCTTATTCTATTATGCTCTCTTCTGCTTGAATCCCCACCTCTATATATATATATATATATATAGACAACATACTGATAATGATCTGATCAGAAGATCTAAGAAAGGAAAAACTGCATGCAATTTAAGTTATGCATGGGAAGATTACGTACCGCGCTATCTATTTTTGGATTGTGTTTCTTCATTTCGGTCCAGAACCAGTTCCATTTCATGTTAAGTTCCAAATCATCACCATTGCCCCAAGGGAAAGCTTGATCTTCCCAAGCAAACAACATGTGCAAAGCATTCTCGTTTGTTAGACGACCTTGAGGATTGAACACAGGGACCATAGGTTTATTCTGGTACTTGAGTCTGTCTCTGATCAGTTTCTTGCATATTGGAGGAATAATGGAGTACTCCACCACGTACCAGTCCATCTGTCTCTTCAACTCTTCAAACTTTTTCCTGTCTTTTGGGTGATCTCCAGTTGCAGATGAGTCATAATCAACAATTGGGGCCCACAGGATCTTGAAGTCGTCTTTCTTATATCCTTTGACTTCTTTTGGATCTTTCCTCAGTCCTTGGTAGATGGATTTAAACAGACGAGTCTCGTCTTCTATGCTGTACAGCCCAGAAAGGAACAGCAACACATGTTTCTGCCTGAACACCTCGATGCTCACCTGTGTTTGTTTGTTTGTTGTGTGGGAAAGCACAAATACACAAAAAGAAAGCCTAATGATTAGTTTACTTTAGACTAAAGGAAAAATTGACGATAACGACCTAACGACTTAAATATTTAGGCATAAATTTTAAATGCAGAAATAAAGCCATCAGAGAATCATGGTCCTTGAAGGATAATATGTTTTTTTAACTAAAATATTAAAAAACCTTTCCTTTTTCTGCACTTATTTTCAAAGTACTCAAAATCCCAACTGCAGAAATAAAGCCTGCAAGGATCATGGCTCTTGAGGGATACTATGTTTTTCAACAGAAATATAATAATATACCTTTCCTTTTTCTACACGTGTCTCGAAAGTACAGATTATTGAAGATTTATGCATAACTTCAACAATCAATGCAGAAAAAAGAAGAATAACTTATTATTTTCTCTAAAAACATATTTGTTATTCCAGAACCGCAGTCCCCCGTAAGATTTATTTATGCATTTGGGCCTTACTGTGCTTGTGGTCAATTTTCCTTAGTTTAAAAGTGTGTGGGCAAAATTGTAATTTAGACTCGAGTTTAATATATTATATATCTCTCACAAAATACACACACACGCACAAAGTCACAAACCATTGATCCAGTGGAGCCTTGATAAACATGTGGGTCCTTCAAATCTTTGGGGAGAAGAAGGCACTTCAAAACCTGCACTATCTCTGTGGGAGTTTGAAAGACCACCCTGTAACGTTCATTGTATTCATCTATCAGAGCTGCAATTAATACAAAGGGAAAAATACATAGAGATCAGCTTTGATTTGAATCCAATTTTTCTCTGTTACACAATAAAAAAATTTAGAAATTAATCAACCATGTTCATCATCATCACCTTTCTCTCTCTCTATCTTTGCCAGATAATCCTGTAATTTGAAGAGAATGGTCGAGATCTTGCTGCTGATATTGGAGATTTCATGTCCACTCGACCTGATGAAAAAGAACAGTTTTCAGTATAAAATACGATGGTCTCATTAAAAAAATAATAATTAAAGAAGAAATTTGAAAATTTGCCTTGCTTTTTGAATGTTTGACCAGAAAAGTTGTTTCACGAAGTTAATTAATCAAGTACTAAAATGTTTAATTAAAAATATCCTTTTTAATTAAACCACTAATAAAAAATGTGAGATATATATAGAATGTACTCATTCATTAAGCATTTGGCATGGAAAACCCTATTTAACAATTACTTAGGCAATATTATATATATATATATATATATATTTTTACTAAAAATACCCTTTTTATTATAATTACCCAAAATCAACTTGACATGCACCAGAATTGGCTCATTCTCTCACTTGATATATTGAAATGAAGATAATTACTCCCTCCACTCCTTGACAAATTTAATCGATTTTATACTTACTGAGAAATTATATTTATATTCTTAAAAATTTTTAAAGGACATGTAATTTACCAATTTTTTCCTTGTAATTAGTTACCCTATTGAATTGCTATCTAGGAATTCAAACTATCATCATAAATAAACAAGGGATAAAATTAAAAAAATAATTAATTATTCTAACTTTAACTTATATTCATCAAAATCAAGAAAAATTATAAAACTAATTAATTTTGTTTAAAAATTTAAATAGTTTCTAACTTTACTCCTAATAAATATATCTACTTTAAAAATAAAAATTTTAATATTTAACAAACTTTCCAACATTTAATGTGAACAAAATGGTAAAAATGAACATAATATATTATTAAGGTGCCTTATAAATAAATGCTCTCTCTTTGTCCTTTATAAATAGGACCAAAGGAGTATTAATGACCAAAAAAAAAAGTTTTCAAAGTTTGCCTTATCTTAAAAATTGAAAAGAATAATTATGAATATACATACATACATATAAAGAGAATGAAGAACTTACCAATAACACAAGAGGATATCAATATAACTAGCACAGATAACAATGGTGAGGACAGTCCAGTAAACGATGACAGGGAAATCCTGAATAGCTTTCTCCAACGTTGGGATATCGTTATTAACGTCATAGCCTTGTTTGGACATTCTCTCCAACCGAACTAGACATTCGACGCAGAGGAACACACTATTGACGACGAGGTTGTAGTTGGAGATGTCACTGCGGCTTCTCTCGAAGGCTTGAACATGGTTCAGCACAGCCAACGATTTTCCGAGGTTGTCATCATTCGGAACTTGAAAAAGGTGCCAGAAATTCCCATACTCTAATGCAAATGCTGCCAGTGCTGTCACTGCTTTCGCACACCATGAATATGCGTCTAGTTCGTTTAGAATCGCCATTGTTGTTGTGTGCGCGAATGAATGGTGCTCATCGTGTCGTGTTCGCGTCATCTGTCCACAATGCGAATTAATTAGAAACAAAATGCTTTGTTAATTTCTTTTTTGTCATGATCATCATGCTTTACTCTTGCCTTTCATATACATATACATAAAAGTTTATGTGAGTTTGATCTGAGGGCTTATTAGGGCATGCATCCGGGTTCAAAGAGAGCTTAATTATAGAGGTGTTTCTTTACAAATTGCCTGCCTATAATTTTCCAAATTGATAATAATAGGATTTGAAGCCATGATCTTATGGATTATAGATCAAATATTTACCAACTCGACTAATTTGATTTCATAATCTTGTGAATTATAGGTTAAATCCTTATTAATTGGACTAACTTTTTATTTTCAACTAAATTATGCATATAAAAAAAAGGAAAAACTCAATCTGCATATGAAGAAAACTAGAGATATAAACGAATACCAGAAAGGAAAACTCTTAAAAATATATCATTTTTTTAATATTTTGAGAGTGATGAGAATGAGCATCGATGAAATGAAATAACTATATACCATGCGTTAGATATATTGTCTAAAAAGGATAATTTTCTAGTTTATTATTACTGTATTTTCTAAAAATGATGTACAAATATAGAAATAAAATGTAAGAAACATAAGCATGTTTGATGTAGTAATAACCTGACAAGCAATATGCTTGAGTAAATGTGTCGGTGGCTCGAAATTGGCAAGGTTAGCCTTGTCCTTCGTCTCTTGTGCAACATACTGTAAACAATACATGGACACATCACAATTGTTTTCCTCAGACAGACAGTCAGAGTATAGAACATGCATGAAGCATATATATATATATATATATATATATACCTTAATGCTTGGATTGGCAAGGCCAATGGAAGGACCCATGATGTCTGCAACAACACTGAAAAGAGCCTCGACATTGAAGGTTTCACCAGGCTTGTTGACGACATAGCAACCACGAACTGAATCCAACACCTGGTTATCTGACTGGGTCAATGGTCTCAGCAATTGCTTCTGCGAGTATTCCGACGACATGATTATTCTTCTTCTTGCACGAGCTCCTCAATAAGGTTTCAGATAATGAAAGAACCAAATTAATGATGTCTTGTGGTATTACCCTGCCATGCCATGCAACATTTATAGGCTTCAGAACCCATAGTGGGAGACAAGACTAAAGAGTGTGCAATAAGTCACCTTTGCAAAAGAATTATAATTAATTAATTAATACGTATCACATGCTAGCTACCTCCTGTGCCTATTATAATATAAGATGTTTTAATTTGATCCTTAATATACTCCTCTAGTGCTATTTATAAAGTAGAACGAAGATTAATTTTGATTTTATTTATACAGTACTTCATTATTTTTTATATTCATTTTTACCGTTTTGCCTATATTAAATGATAGAAAAAATTATTAAAAATAATTCATTCTATCATTATTAGGGGTTAGAGGTGGAAACTTATTCAATTTTTAAAATAATATTAATGAGATTTAAGATATATTTAATAAATAGGGAAAGCACAATCATCGATTCTTATAATTTCATTGGATTTTGCTTTTACTTCCTATAGTTGTTTTTTTTTTTTAGTATTTTCAATCCTTATAGTTTCAAAAAGTTTGAATCACATTTTGACGTGAAACAAGAAAGAGAAAAGGGGAAGAGAGAAAGGATGAGGGAGAGAGAAAGAAGGAGCACTATAAAAAAATTGACTTTCAATAGCTACATGAAAAGTATTTTCAGCGGCGATAAAAAGTAGTCACAATGTTACTGCGATAGCTCTTGTCGTTAATTATATTTGCAATGACAATAAAAGTCACTACTAAAAGTTAAAAATCAGCAGCAACAAATGTTGCTACAGAAAAGAAAATTTGTCACTGTAGAAAGATAGTCGTTGTTGAAAGTTGAGAATTAGCAGCGATTTTTTTTTAGCTGCAAAAACCACACATCAGCGGCGACTATTTGGTCACCGTTAAATGTTAAATATTAGTAGAGATATTTGTCATTGTAGAAGCTACCAATTAGCAGCGACTTTTTTGTTGCCGTTGAAAAGTAATGCTAGTTTACTTACCCACATGGCACCACGTCACCCTCCATGTGGCGCCATGTCACCTTCCACGTGGTGCCCCCAACTCATACCACATGTCATCATATCATCAATTTATATTTTCATTTTGTAAATTGTCTTCTTCAAGGTTTGAACTTATGATCTCTCCTTTTGTATCTCACTATTTTGCCATTGAGTTAGAATGAACCTACAGTTTATTATTACATAATTATATATATATATATATATATATTAAACCATACAAACACACATATATAGTAACTATTAAATATTATAAAATATCATTACTATCATTAAATACTTCAATTTAATTCTTTTAATTTATTAAAATTACAAATTATATTATTTATTTTGTTTAAAGTAAACTATAAATATAATTGATACAAAATCATTTGTATTATTTATTTTAATTTTTTTACTTCTTGAGGTTGTTATATTATTTATTTTAATATTCATATTTATAATTATAATATAAAAAATATCTAAGAATAAATAGTAAAAATATTGATGATTATACATTAGTTCATAATTATTTATTTTCTAGCTAGCTTTATTTAAAATTTTATTTTTATTTTTAATTAACAATAACTCTTAAGTAATTTAATTGGCTTGTTTTTACATTACATTTTAGTTTTTAAATTAGCTTTCATTTTTAAATTATAATTTTATAAGAAAATTATAAATTATATTATCTAATTTTTTTTATATGTATGTTGCAAGATAGCATCAAAAAAAAAACCATATAGCATCACATACATAGATATATTTCATATATTGTAAAACTTAAAAGTAAAATTTTAGAATATCTCATTTTTTCTTTTTTTTTTCTTTCTCTTTCCTATCATTAGCCATCAAACTAAAAACATCTAAACCTGTATCAAGTTTTAAAGTTATTGGTATTAAATATAAAGTTTGAATTGAAAAATTAGATTAGATGAAATATCATTCTATAAATGAATAAATTTAAGTATCACATGTTTAATTATTATAAACAAGTAGTATTATTATTTAAAATATCAATTTAATCATAAAACATTTGAAAATAGAGACTCATTACCACATTATATGCATTCCAAATTAAAATATCAAACATTAGATTTTTGAATGAATTTATCATTTCACATAGGGGTATACATTAGTCAATTCAGTTAGATTTAGTGTTAATTGACTAAAAAGTAAAAACAATTAACCAAATTGGTCTAATAGTTGGATTGAATCAAACCAAATATTACCTGATAATAAAAATTGACGTAAAATAATATCGTTTGGTTTAATTCTTTGCTCTAGCTCATTAGCATTAAATAGTATCTTAACCTTATCTTCAAATAATTTAACTATTTTAAAGTTATAATTTAACCATAAAATATATTAAATGAAAACTCATTATGTTATTTTATATATTCATTATAAAATTATAGTAATACAACAAAATTAAAGTCTTAAAATGTTAAATATTATATTAAATAAAAAATAAAAAATTATGATGATAATACAAAATCAAACTTTCAGTGGCGACATTCAAAGTCGCTGGTAAAAGTCTCACTTACAACGGCGACTTTAAAAAGTCATTGTTGATTGTCAACTTTCAGCGGTAACTTATATATCGTCATTGAAACTTATAACTTATTTATTATAACATAAGTTTTTAAGAAATTATAACATATTTTTTAGAGTTGCCTCTGAAACTTAGACAATCGATGATGACATGCACTTGTCGCCACTAAAAGTCTGACAATCAATAGCAACTATATATTGTCGTCGTAGAAAGTCACTCTTTCAGAGGTGACTTCAAATGTCGCCGTAGAAAGTAAAACTTTTAGCGGTGACTTTTATTATCACAGCAGATTGTTCTCACTTTCTACGGCGACTTTTAAAAGTCATTGTTAATCGTCAACTTTCAATAGCAACTTATATGTTGCCGCTAAAACTTAGACCCTCGCGGCAACATGCACATACACTTTTATTGTAGCGGAGGAGGGAAGGCTAAAACTCTTGAAAACCCCTATTCAATAATACTGCTGAATACCAATGAAAAACCTGGCTCTATTTGTAGAGCTATAAAAATAATAAAATAATAATAATTTAAATTTAAATCTCAACTCCTAAATGTAAATATAATCTTAAATATACTGATATCTAAGATAATAATAAAATAAAAAAAGAATCATGATTCTAATGAATAAATATCTTTATTTAAATATTCCTAATGGATAACTTTAATATTCTAAATTAAACCCTAACTATATTTTATTTCATATTACACCACATTTGTTACTAAGGGCCCTATAGTTTCATTGTTTTTAATGTTTCAATCCCTATAAAGACTGAAAACATTCTGATAAAATTATATAAATCAATGGTTATGTTTTTTCTAATAAATAGAAGCAAAGTTAAAAATTTATTAAATTTTTATACAAAATTAATGAGTTTAATTTTTTTTACCAACAATTATTGAGTTTAAATAAGAATTAGTAAGTATTAACGCCGAGCAACACGTTATGATGTGACATCCCCCCCCCCCCCCCCCCCAAAAAAAAAACACATATTAACTTGACATTACTTTATAATACAGCTAACGCAATGCGACATATTTAGTGCTCGAGGACAAAGGTCAACAATGAATGTGAAAATCTGAAGTTTTTGGTAGTTATTAATTTATTTTTAAACCTAAACTGTACTGTTTACATTGAAAGCTTTCCAGCATTTTCAATTTGAAAGACAGCTTTACTTTGACCCTTATGATTTACAGAATTTTCATTTGTCAAAAAAAAAAAAAACAACAACAAAGGAAGCTTTACAGAATTTTTAATTTGACCCTTATGATTTGAGCTCTGCAATTGGATCTTTTAATATATAAACTCTTTATTATTTTAGTCCCTACAGTTAAAGTTCTGATGACTTTTTATAAAATCTGGAGATGTAAGTAATTATAAACAAACATACATACATACATACATATATATATATATATATATATATTAAATTTTAAATGCAATTTTTTTCATTTTAAAAGCCTTAGCTGCGATTCTCTACATACTCCCTCTATTTTTTATTATTAAAAAAACTATTATTTTTTAATTGTATTTTTTATAAGCAAAATTACTATTTTAATAAATATTTATTACATATTTTTTAAATCACCTCTCATAATTTATATTAACAAAAAATAATTAATGCATGCTTATGTTAATTAACACAAGACATTTTAGTTCAATTTTTTTATTTTCAGATATAATTATTATAGCTAACTAACTTTTTTAAATTGTGTAATACAGTTTTTTTTATCTTACATATAAAAATGGAGGGAGTATAAAATAACACCCTTATATTGGGATTGAGGCTGACACTAGGATTGAGATTGGGGTTGAGGCTTTAAAAATATGTTTAGTATGGAGTAATATTTGGATGGAATACTTACATTAATTTTATTTTATATTCAATCAAAAATTACTAGAAGACTGTAACAACTCTTAACCAAAAAAAAAAAAACACACGGCCATTAGCTTGGTAATAAAAATAAGTAAATCACCATATTAAATTTTGTTTAACAAGTCCTCATTGATAATTTAACAAGTATTCATTTGTGAAATAACAAATTCCATTAGTAGCTTTGAAAATTTCTCTTGATAACTTGTCAAGAAAATTTTAACAAAATAACAAGTTCTTGAGAGCTTTTGACATGTAAAATTTTAGTAATAAAAACAAGTAAATATTTATAAAAAAGCACTCCATATAAAATTTCTCTGACAAGTTTCCATTAATAATTTGACAAGAAATCATTTGTAAAATAATAAGCCCCGTTAGTAATTTTGAAATTTACTTTTGATAACTTGACAAGAAAATTTTAGAAAAAAAAAGTTTTTATGACCTTTTGACATGAAAAATTTTAGTAATAAAAACAAGTAAACATTTATAAAAATCACTCCATATTAAATTTCTTGAACAAGTCTCCATTGATAATTTAACAAGTAACCATTTGTGAAATAACAGGTCTCACTATATTTTAAGATTTGCTTTCACTTTTCATGCCAACGCAGGACCTTAATGGTTATTTGTTATTTTACAAACGGTTACTTGTTAAATTAAGTAACGAGACTTATCATTATATTGATAGATTTAAAATATTTCAAAATAAATACATAAGATCAATTTATAAAAAATTAATATTAAATTTGGACAATATGATTTAATATGAAACGTACATGTCATTTATTAATAGATTTATTAAATTTTATGTTAAAGAAATAAAAAAGTATTTAAATCTACTGAACGCTGCTCATCAGTGCTCTCCATGGCACAAGAAGTAAAAACCTTGCTGGACCCACAAATTTGATATTATAAAAACATTGGAAGAATATGTGATTCGGGTGATCTAAAAAACCTGAATATAGGGATTGAGGAATGATGAAATACCTGAATTTAAAACCTGATTTGCTGGACCCACTTATCGTATTGAAGGTGTAGGGATTGAGGAATGATGAAATACATGAATTTAAAACCTCGCCAAATTAATTTGGATAATCCAAATGTAAAAAGAAATGAGGGAGGGAGTATTGCGGCCATGACGTGAGCGTCGGTTACCCCTACGGTTGCATCAGATCCCTACACGTGTACGGATCTGGGCCTTTCTTCCCCTACTCCTGTGAGCTGGTTTCCCTATAAAATAAACTGTTGCATAGCCCCCAGCCCCATCACTTCTATTACTATATTCAGATATTTAATTCAGATATTTACAAATCAAAATTTTTAAATACCCATTGTCTCCATCAACATCAAAATACCCAAATGCCCTTGAACCCGGCTGCCCTCCAGTCTCCACTGACGTGAGGAGGCCTTTGCTGGGAGAGCTGGAAAGATTTGGACCGCTAATTAATTCGGATTGTTCAAATTTGAAGATTTAATTTTATATCTATTAAAATAAAATTTTCAAAAAATTAAAAAATAATTTAATAAATCACTTCATGGTCAACCTAGTACTAATTTAATGAGGGGATTCAATTTAATACTAATTTTTTTTAAAAAAATTTATAAATTAACTATCCAAATACATTTGGATAGCAAATTTAATATTAAAATTGTTCATAATTTTTGTAAAATTTTATTTTTATTTTGGTAAATACTCCCTCCGATTAAAATATAAAATATTTTTTGATAGATTAAATGTCAAAAAATATAAGATATTTTTAATATTTTAAGGTGTAATTAGTATATTTATTTTTAAAGTGTTCATGACAAATAAATTATTTTATATTTACTTTAAAGTGAATCATCCTATCAGATAGGAGTAAATAAAAAATATAGTGTTAGTTTAAAATAATTAATTATTTTATTAGGAAATGAAGTTTGGTTAAAAACGTTTTATATTTTTAAATGAAGGAGTGAGATATTAAAAAAAAATAATCTTTTGATATGCACTTTCCAAAAATATTTTTTTAAAAAAAATATAAATTAAAAATTTTAAATCTACATTAGGGCATGTCTGAATATCCAATTTATAAAAATTATAAATAAATTTAGCATTAAATTAAACCTTTTCAATTAAATATGTATTGTGTAAATGTGTGATCAATATATTTACTATAATTATTTTTAAAAAAATTATTTTAATGAATATTATTTACATTTGGATTATCTAAATAATATTATATAATTTATTTATTTTTTAAGTGTTATGTTTGTAATTTTATAAAATTTTATTTTTATATTTTTATTATATTGATATTAATGTGATTGGTATAAATGATTTATAAATAGGATTGGTGGGAATAAGTATTAACGCCTCACCGTGGAACACGTTATGATATGACAACCGCGTACACAGCAAAAAACGAACCCCACCCCATTGACTCCACTGGCGTAATGAATTAACATGATACATTTAGTGCTCAAGGACAACAATGAATGTGAAAATCTGAAGTTTTCAGTCAGGTGCGCCCAAGTTATTAATTTATTGTTAAACCTAAACTGTACTGTTTACATTGAAAGCTTTCCAGCATTTTCAATTTGAAAGACAGCTTTACTTTGACCCTTATTATTTACAGAATTTTCATTTGTCAAAAACAAAAAGACAAAACAAAACAAAACAAAAACAAAGGAAGCTTTACAGAATTTTTAATTTGACCCGTATGATTTAAGCTCTGCAATTATATCTTTTAATCTATAAACTCTTTATTATTTTAGTCCCTACTGTTAAAGTTCTGATGACTTTTTATAAAATCTGGAGCTGTAAGTAATTATATATATACATATATATATATATATATATATTAAATTTTAAATGCAATTTTTTTCATTTTAAAAGCCTCAGCTGCGATTCTCTGCATGCTCCCTCTGTTTTTTATTATTAAAGAAACTATTATTTTTTACTTATATTTTTTATAAGCAAAATCACTATTTTAATAAATATTTATTATATATTTTTTAAATCACCTCTCATAATTTATATTAATAAAAAATAATTAATGCATGTTTATGTTAATTAACACAAGATATTTTAGTCTAATTTTTTTATTTTCAGATATAACTATTATAGCTAACTAACTTTTTTAAATTATGTAATATAGTTTTTTTTATCTTACATATAAAATGGAGGGAGTATAAAATAACACCCTTAGATTGGGATTGAGGTTGACATTGAGATTGAGATTGGGGTTGAGGCTTTAAAAATATATTTGGTATGAAGTAATATTTGAATTGAATACTTACATTAATTTTATTTTATATTCAATCAAAAATTACTAGAGACTGTAACAATCCTTAACCAAAAAAAAAACACACGGCCGTTAGCTTGGTAATAAAAATAAGTAAATATTTACAAAAAAACACTCCATATTAAATTTTGTTTAATAAGTCTTCATTGATAATTTAACAAGTATTCATTTGTGAAATAACAAGCACCTTTAGTAGCTTTGAAAATTTCTCTTGATAACTTGTCAAAAAAATTTTAACAAAATAACAAGTTCTTATGAGCTTTTGACATGTAAAATTTTAATAATAAAAACAAGTAAATATTTATAAAAAAAGCACTCCATAATAAATTTCTCTGACAAGTTTCCATTGATAATTTGACAAGAAATCATTTGTAAAATGACAAGTCCCGTTAATAGCTTTGAAAATTTCTTTTGATAACTTGACAAGAAAATTTTAAAAAATAACAAGTTTTTATGACCTTTTGACATGAAAAATTTTAGTAATAAAATTAAGTAAACATTTATAAAAATCACTTCATATTAAATTTCTTAAACAAGTCTCCATTGATAATTTAACAAGTAACCATTTGTGAAACAACAGGTCTCGTTATATTTTAAAATTTGCTTTCACTTTTCATGCCAATATAGGAGCTTAATGGTTACTTATTATTTTATAAATGGCTACTTGTTAAATTAAGTAACGGGACTTATCATGATGTTGATAGATTTAAAATATTTCAAAATAAATACATAAGATTAATTTATAAAAAATTAATATTAAATTTAAACAATATGATTTAATATGAAACGTACATGTCATTTATTAATAGATTTATTAAATTTTATGTTAAAGAAATAAAAAAGTATTTAAATCTACTGAACGCTGCCCATCAGTGCTCTCCTTGGCACAAGAAGTAAAAACCTTGCTGGACCCACAAATTTGATATTATAAAAAACCTGACGTAACGAATTAACATGATACATTTAGTGCTCAAGGACGACAATGAATGTGAACACGTGAGGTTTTCAGTCATGTGGGCCCAAGTTATTAATTTTTTTTTAAACATAAACTGTACTGTTTTCAGTTTGCAAGATTATTGAAACCTACACTCTTTATTATTTTAGTCCCTACTATTAAAGTTCTGATGATTTTTTGTGTAACTTTTATATATATATATATATATATATATTGTCTTAATATTATGAATGTTATATTATGCTAACAAAACGATGAAAAATATAGACAAGAAAGTAGGACAAAATACCTATTTGATAAATATAACAGAAATATAATGATATAGATTAGACAAAAAAATCATTTAGTCTATAATCTCTTGCTCCAACTTACGTAGATGGAAATGTTGTCATGACAAATTAATACATTTATATCATATGTTAACGGGTACAATAAAAGTTTTTAACATCTATATTTAAATGGGAAATCACAATTATAAAATTAGCAATGAATTATGCCGTGATAAAAAACAATTGAAAATTTGTGAATTTAAGGAATATTACTTAGATAGAATTATGTTTGATGGTGGCATAATTCACAAGTTTTCAATTTTTAATTTGAGTTTTTATTTGTGAATTTAAGTAAAGTCATTGTGAATTTAAGGAATAGTACTTATAAATATATGAAAAATCAATTGTGTAAATGGATAAATATATATTATCATGAGTACATACACAATCACCTATGAATTTAAAAATAGTTACTTGTGAATTTATTAAAAAAATTAATTGTTAATAGATATTCAAAGGTTCATAAATTATTGATTTACAATATAGGTTATTCATATCCATAAGCCAGAAAAAATAAAGATTATTCATATTCATTCTTAAGTGGCATTTCATATATTTACATAATAACATTTCATAAATTTATAATTGACTGTTTCTAAATCACAAGTGATGCATAAATTCAAGAAACTATCTTTTCATTTACAACCAAATTTTCATAAATTTACTAATGCAATTTTTAAAATTCAAAAATGATTGTCCTTAAATTCATAAAATTATATATCTATTTACAATTGAATTTCTATTAATTTATAAGTAATATTACTTATCATAAATAACTTCACACCAAATTCACGACTAGGATTTGATAGGTTAGATTTAGAGTGCATTTTCTTTTATTTCAAACTGTGAACATTTTGGTCACTCAATTTTTTTTACGCCCATATCCCATGTGACTTGATATCTTTATGGATTTGATAGGCCTTTTGGATATTTACAATAGTTGGGGAGACCTGGTAGGGACTTTTCCTATAAATAATGTAATTTCATATTGTAATTTTTAATTGATATTACTGCTCGTATTATTAATTTCCACGTAGCATCCAAGTTCAAGTGGCAACAGGCACTATTAATGGATGGGTCTAGATAAGTTTTGCACTCTGGAAATGAGATAACAGCAACAAAAGATTTTTTTTTTTTTGGTTTTTTTTGCCAAATGGCGACGAAGACTTTGACTTAATAATGTATTTTTTATTTGACAAACCTCGAAATATTTACAAGCGCAACTCAAACCAGTGATGTGAGCATGACAAGGATGCTTTAAGCGATGTTTTAAAAATTGAAACGGACGTTGAATCGAAAAATCAGTTATTTTCAGTTTTTACGACCAAACCGGTCTGCAGTCAAATTCATGATATAATAATTAAATAAAAATAATATTAAATATGAATACAAAATAAATGTAAGAAACACATTCACAGTATATCTGGTTGTTTATAAAATAACACAACTTGATCATAAATTAATAATGTTATAAATATACTTGTTAAATATAAGTGAATTTTGATTAAATTATATATGAGCAGACTTAAAATTATCTGCATTTGTATCTATACTTGTCAACATCTTCATAAAAATGATCTCAAATTATATCATATATTTGTTAATTGTCAAAAAATGAACTTGGCTTTTAACATGAGTCTAATTTTTAAATTTTTCTAGTTTTGAAAATTTTAAAACTTTTTTAATATTATTTTTAGAACCATCTGATTTTTTTATAAATAATTCCAATTCCCAATTCAACTTTGGGTTCTGACTCATTAACAGTTCAACTTTGATCTAACTTTGTTTAATCATAAAAATGGTTCTTTTTTCCAAATCAAGCTATGAATGATTTTAGTCGATAGTCTAATAAAAAACTAGGGAAAATTACGGCTAAAGACTATTAGAAGAATTTATTTACAGACAAGTACTAAATAATTTTGAAATTATATTACAGCACCAAAAGATCAAAACATAATTAATTTTTAATGTGAAAAGACAAAACTATCCCTCAAATTTTTTTAAAAAACTCCTTAATTACTGGCTGCTAGAGCACCGACATCAGTGGCCAGACCACCCCGTCAGACAAACCATCTAAGCTCTGACAGCAGTAGTTGGACCATCACTGGAGCTCCGACGATCATTGGACCAGCAAGGGAGGTAGACTTTTTTTAAGGCGGCCAAGGTAGGGTTTGAACTCACATCATCTTGGCTACCAAAAAGATTGTTAACCACTAGGCTAACAAATCTTTTTAATTATATAATACAAATTTTTATATATACACTTAACTCTGTTTTTACTTTCCATGCTAACATTTATCAGAAACTTAATTGTTACTTGTCATTTTATAAATGGCTACTTGTTAAACTATTAATAGGACTTGTTAAAAAATTTAATACACATTGATTTTTATAAATACTTACTTGTTTTTATTACCAAGAATGACAAGTTCCCATTAGCAATTTAATAAGTAACCATTTGTGAGATGACAAGTTTTGTTACTAGCTTTAAAAATTTCTCTTGATAACTTGATAAGTAAATTTTGGTAAAATAAGAAGTTCCTATGAGCTTTTGACATGAAAAGTTTTAGTAATAAAAATAAGTAAACATGTATAAAAACCACTCTATATTAAATTTCTTCAACAAGTCCCCATTAATTATTTAACAAGTAGAAATTTGTAAAATGACAAGTCCCGTTATATTTTAAAATTTTAACAAGTATTGGCATGAAAAGTGAAAGAAAATTTTAAAATATAACAGGACTTGTCATTTCACAAATTGTTCCTTGTTAAATTATCAATGGGGACTTGTTAAAGAAATTTAATATGGAGTGATTTTTATAAATGTTTACTTATTTTTATTACTAAAATTTTCTATATCAAAGTTTATAGGAACTTGTTATTTTGCGAAGATTTTCTTGTCAAGTTATGAAGAGAAATTTTCAAAGCTAATAACAGGGCTTATCATTTCACAAATAAATACTTGTTAAATTATCAATGGGGAATTGTTAAAGAAATTTAATATGTAGTGTTTTTTGTAAATGTTTACTACTTATTTTTATTACCAAAAGTTTACATATCAAAAGCTTATATAAACTTGTTATTTTACCAAAATTTACTTATCAAATTATCAAGAAAAATTTTCAAAACTAATAACGAGACTTGTCACCTCAAAAATGGTTACTTGTTAAATTGCTAATAAAAACTTGTCATTCTTGGTAATCAAAACAAGTAAGTATTTATAAAAATTAGTGTGTATTAAATTTTTTTAACAAGTTTCATTAATAGTTTAACAAGTAGCCATTTATAAAATGACAAGTAACCATTGAGCTCTTGATAAATGTTGGCATGGAAAGTAGAAACAAAGTTAAGTGTGTGTGTGTATATGTATATATATAAATGTGCATTATATAATTGAAAAGATTTAGGCTAACAATCTTTTTAATGGCCAAGAAAATGTGGGCTCAAACCTTACCTTGGCCACCTTAAAAAAAAAAAATAGTCTGCCTCCCTCATTGGTTTGGTGTCTGGTGGGGTGGTCTGACCACCAACGTTGGAACTCTAGTGGTTGAGGAGTCTTTTTAGCAAAAATTGAGGGGCAGTTTTGTTTTTTCACACTGAAAGTTAATTATATTTTAATCCCTTGGCACTGGAGTATAATTTTAAAATCATTTGGTACTTTCTTCCAACAGTCTTTTGCTGTAATTTTTTCAAAAAACTAATAGAATGACTCATCATCTTTATTTAATTAAATAATAATTAGTGCTCCCTCCGATCCACTTTATAGGTCATCTTTTAAAAGGATAAAGTGGTCATTGCATTGATAGTGATGTTTTGTTTTAAATGAAATATCTAAATTACCTTTAAAAAATGAGAGAGAGAGACATAAATAAAAAAAATAATATTACATAATTTATTTATTTTTTGAGAATTATGTTTGTAATTTTATAAAATTTTATTTTTTATATTTTTGTTTTATTAATATTGATGTGATTAATAAAAATAATTTATAAATAGAATTGGAGTAAGTATTAACGCCTTACCGTGGAACACGTTTTGATATGGCAACCGCCGACACAACCAAAAACGAAGCCCACCCCATTAACTCCACTGACGTAACGAATTAACAAGTTATTAACTCCACTGATACATTTAGTGATTTTTTATTTTTTGACCAAGATATATTTACATTTAGTGCTCAAGGGCAACAATGAATGTGAACACATAAAGTTTTCAGTCATGTGGGCCCAAGTTATTAATTTATTTTTAAACCTAAACTGTACTGTTTACAGTTCGTTAGATTATTGAAAGCTTTCCGGAATTTTCATTTTAAACCAAATCTGTACTCTGCAATCGGATCTTTTAATTTATAAACTCTTTGCCAGTTTAGTCCCTACTATTAAAGTTCTGATGATTTTTTGTGTAACTAAGTGTGTCTATATATATATATATATATTGTCTTAATATTATGAATGTTATGCTAACAAAACGGTGAAAAATATGGATAAGAGTGTAGGATAAAACACCTATTTGATAAATATACCAGAAAGATAATGATATAGACTAGACAAAAGGTTATTTAGTCTATAATCTCCCACTCCAACTTAAAGTGATGCCATGACAAATTAATACATTTATCTCGTATGTTCACAGGTGCAATAAATATTTTTAACATTTATATTTAAATGGGAAAATCACAATTCTAGATTATTTAAAGACATTAATGATAATTGAAAACCTCATAAATTTAATATTACTTATAAATATACAAAAAATCAATTGTGTGAATGGATAGATATATAGTTTCATGAGTACATATATTATCACCTATGAGTTTAAAAATAGTTATTTGTGAATTTATAAGAAATCAATTGTAAATGTATATTAAAATACATATAAGGGTTCATAAATTATTGATTTACAATAAAGATTATTCATATACATTCTTAATTGGCATTTCATATATTCACAAAATGATATTCCATAAATTTACAGCTAACTATCTCTCTCTATTTTTTTATAAGCTAGGGGCCGTCAAAGTTGCCTATGTGATACCATTACAAACCATTACAACCAACTATCTCTAAATCACAAGTGATATATAAATTCACGAAGCAACATTTTCATAAATTTACTTGTGACCTTTATATAATTTGCAAGTGACTATTATTAAATTCATAAAACTATATATTTATTTACAATTGACTGTCTATTGATTTACAAGTAGTATTACTTATCACAATTAACTTTACTTAAATTCATATGTCACATTCCATTGGTTATTTGAAGAATGACAAAAAATACTTTTGAAATATACAAATGACAAATAAGTGGCTCAAAAATTGATAATTATTGTGTAGTCCATAGGGACTTGTGTGGCATTTTGGTTTTTTTTTTTTTGAAATGACATATTTTCCCCCAATTTAAAATTTGCAAAGAGGAACATGTTATTTGCTATTCACTTATTGACTGATAAATAAAAATAAAGAAAAAATTGTTATTTTCTATTTTGTTTTAGTTAATAGCCCAAACAAATTCCACACTAATTTTTTGGTTGGACTTGATTGATAATTTTTTTTTTGCAAAAATTAAAGGCATTTGTTAGCTGCTATTTAATTCCAGTCTTGCTCTTGAAGTAGTCATTTTCCAATTGTAACTAGTCACTGATTTTTAGTAGTCATACTTGACTGAAACAAAACTGACAGAAAGAAACTTGACATTTTTTATTTCATTTTAGTCAATAAACCAAACAAAATAGTCATTGATTCTTTTTAAGTTGGATTTAATTGATAAAATTTTTTGCAAAGAGGTACTTGTAATTTATTATTCAATTCATTTTTCAATTGTAACTAGTCACTGATTTTTAGTCCTTGGATTTGACTGATAAAAAAAATTTCCAGAAAGGCACTTGTTATTTACTTTTCAACTGTAGCCATTTTTCAAAACAAAGTAGTTATTTCCCAAATCATAGCTAGTATTTGATTTTCAATAGTTGCAGTTGTTCGGTAAACAAAAATGGCAAAAAGGACATTACCACATAATATCTCAATACTTGACCATATCTTACTTGTTAAAAATAATAAGAAATAATAAGTGAAAAAAATTCAACTTACCTGTTAACAAGTAAGACCATATCTTTTTTATTGCTTGGTTCTCTATTAAGGGGATCGAGATAACATATTTTTAGAGCAACAGGATTAACCACACCTAGAGCTCCCTAACACGAAATAATAAGTGCTAACAAATAAATAAATATAAAAAATATTTACTTCATAACAAGTCTTAGCAGCTCACCCTTAGTAGTAAGGAGTGAGAAATAAAGTATCATTGTCTACTCCCCTTTCTTAGAATTGATCCTAAAGTGTTCTTGCTTGATCTTCAAGAGCTTCCTCTATAATATCATTGCGGGGAGAAACATTATGAGGATTAGCCAGCTTGAAGCTCTACTCAAGGCTACCAGGAATCACGAATGAGGTATAAAGGTTACTTGGGTAAAAAATAAATAAGTTAATATGCATGCATGCACATACATATATAATTCAAGCAATTAACTGAGCAATATATTAAAGAATTACCTCAAGTAGAAGCTCATCAAACTAGTGCTTGCCATATCATGGTTGAGGATTTCATTTAAAATTTTATCCCTAGATGACTTCAAAGGATATTTTGCCGAATAGCCCATCATCAAAATTAATGATGTCCCTAATCGACACATGATGAATCATGTTAATAGCGGAAGCATAAGTCTCAAAAGAGCCATAAAATTTGTTGTCTACAATAGGTACTAGCGCTAGATGCTGCAAAACTATGGTTGACTCTTTAGAATAGCCCGACTCCTTACCCTTCAAGTTGCTTTTTTCCCTTGACTGTACAACAAAAAAGTTAGACATGTATATTAAAAGATTCTAAAAAATTATTTAAATTATATATATATATATATATATATCTTTTTCTTTATAGGAAATGAGTCCTTTGCCGGCTTTGGGTCCTATAACGGCTTTAGTGGTCCCACTGTTTTAAGGTACCTAGGCCAATGCAACAAAGCTTCCCAACACATCTCCTACCATTTGCATCTTCTCAGTAAGATTAGGAAATGGATACTTGGGGTCAATTGCAATAAGCGTGTTAGTTATCTTCGTATGGGCTTCCAGTTGTTGCTTCATAACGACTTTCTCTTTTCTTAGCTCTTGGACCTTGGATGTGGAAGTTAGTGTTCGCTTCTTAATCGTGCCAAAATATTGCTTTTTCGTGACACCAAAGTTGACACCCCTAACACAACTAGGGTGGTCAGGGGTCCCTAATGCCCTAACTGAGATATCCTCCTGTTTAGGAAGCTTACCTTGTGAAATTTTATAAGAGATGGAATCCTATGCAAAGTAGATATGATTAGTATGCATTTTCATAATCAATTATTAAGTTATAGATAATAATAACAATACTTAATATCTTTCTAGAAATCTCCTTCACATGGGGGTTGTTAATAATTTCATCTTTATTTGTTCATGCCAATGCCCTTAGTCTTTAGTGGGATATGGTAATATTTGATCCCTTCACCTCTACTTGTTTATGCTCCATGCTTGCATACCTTAAACTCCCTAATCTATAAGGATATTCATTCTTAACTATTTACTCTTTGTTCTGAGTGCTTAGTTCCTTGGTAAATAATAAAAAAATCTTGTTAGTACATATATATACAATAAATAAAAGGAAGTAAAATTTAAATTTAAGAAACACAAATACCTAAAATTCCTTCTTATGCTGTGAGGCAACAAAAGCATCTTAATCCTCCTATTTTACTAAAGGCTGTAATAGAGGAGGAACTCAAGTTACGAATTTAGCATCAGGATCTTTCAAATATTTTTATGTGATGAAATGTCTAAAAGACCATAATTGTAATAACCCAACAATTTTGGTAAAAATAAAATCTATGATAATTAAGGTATTTGGATTGAATTTTTATTAATTTTAGAGCTAATATATTAAGAGGGAATGTTGGCCTAGTGAAAATTGTGTTGCCACTCACCTATTCGGTCCTAAGCTCACTTCCTAAAAGGCTCAAGGTAGGAATTTTGTTTTTGAATAATGCCTTATAGCTCATGAAATTACTAAACTACCCCCATTCCATCAGATTTTATTTTCCCTTCTAGCCTTATCTCTTCATGATCTGTGCTCATTTGGTCGGTGGAGAGAGCATAAGGATTTTGGTACCAAAAGCTTTAAAGCCTTGCCTAGCTCCTCTGTCCTCCACCGTCATCTCTATCATTCAACTTGTCACTGGTGACTTCATGAATGCCGGAGTTTCCACAATGGGAAGTGCCTTGATTTGCTTGTCTTGCTCTCCTATATTTTGTGTGATTCTTCCCTTTTCACCATTTGTGAAATAGTACAAGTATTCAAGCCTTCCTTGTTGTCTTCTATTTTTTGTTGGTGACCATGGAATCACCATCAATCTTCCCTCTTCCTATTCGTGTAGCAGCATTGAAGCTTTTCTCTATTCAACATTGTGGATCCTTCTTCATTTCTTCTTCATATTGTCTCTCCCATTAATGACCTGAGATGAGAAACTTCTCCCTTTCTCCTACCTGTGTGTGTGTATGAGTGCGCGCGCGCGCGTGTTTGGCTAGTTTTTGCTTCTCTATTTCAGTGCTATCATGCATATTAGAAGAGAGTAAATAAGAGTAAATCTTAAGTAGATGGGAAGCTTTGAATGGTTGGATTGATTGTGTTGTATCAAGAAGTTGTTGGAATTGTAAGAGGCAAAGAATAATAAAATTCTGTTGTATATTGTAAGGAGATTGGAAGTGAATTTGAATAGGGAGAGGTTAGTATTAATCTAAGATTAATGCCCTTAAGGTGTTTGATAAAATACTTCTTAAAAGAGTTTTGCTTGATTTTAGATTTTTCTAAAATTCTATTGATTGTGATGAGATGCATGACTGATTCAAACTTATTTAGTTGAGTTTTAACTCAAGCATTGTAAAGAATTTGATTTTTAAGTTATTGTGTAGTTAGTTGAATTTTTGGAATTTTTATGTTGTGTAATTTATAAATTAATAACTATAGTGTTGTTTTATCATTTGATCTTGAGAATGCATTTAAGGTGCTTGACACAAGGTATAAGAAAACCATATCTCATGTAAATAGTAGTTAAGATTACAGGGATATGAGGAAAATTGGTGGTAAGTGATGATGCTTAGGAAATCATTAAGAGATGAATTTTGAATACTTGCAATGGGTTGGGATTGTGTTGGTAGTGGAATAAAGTTTATATAATAATAAGAAGTAAAATTGAAGTTTCATTTATACATATTCTTATAGGGTGTATGGAAAATGAGTACCTTGATAAGAATTGAGGGAGAAAATCATTGGGTTTTGGATTTTAGTAGGTATGTGAATAGCACCCCCAATTAAGTCAATAAAAGTCCTTCATTGAAATTATTACATTTTTATGTATAATATTCTTATTAACAACTATGATATATATTAGTAATCTGTTTATTAAATTATTTATTTTTTTAGAGATTATAGAATAATGTTAAGGAATAATTAAATTATGATTTGTGTTAGTATTTTTCTTAAAAGATATACTTTTAAGGTTGATGAAGGAAATTTTTTTATTTAATTATTGGAATTTTTGGCCACTCAACAAATGCAACAATGGACTTTATTTATGAAATTTTATTATAACAAGTATCGAAGCTTAAGATAATTTATGTGAGTTTAGTATGAGAATAAAAATTGTATTTCAGAAATGATTATTTTATCGCATGTTTGAAAAGTGATTTTAAGAGAACTTTAAGCAGAACACTATTGCTAACGGCAGTTTCGTTAGTCCTTAATGAGCCTTAGTTAATGCCTAGCTAATTTGATTTTCGTGAGCTAGTTCTCACGTCTATTATTTATGAATCTCATACCTATGTCTGTTTTGTAGCTTTGACCATGTTCGGTTAGTTACCTTCATAGACTGTGTGTCTATGTCTATTTTGTAGCTTTGACCGTGTTTGTTTACTTACTCTCATAGACAGTGTCTCCACGTTTGTTTTTATGGCATAAGTCACGTTTGGTTATTTTAGCTTTATGGACTATGTGTCCCTGTTTGTTACTTGTTATGCAAAGACCTTAAAATATTAGCTTTTAATTGATTAGTGAATACACACTTCATTGATTTTATTTAATAAAGCATACTATTTTATTTATTTACTTAATCTATTTTATTTTACAAGAGCAAAGCATTAAGGTTGCTTTGTCATTGTCAATTTAGTGGTTTAGTATTTTTTAAAGCTATATGAATTTCTTAATTTTCAAGTTCATGATTATATCATACTGATTGTTTTCAGCTAGTATATTTAAATTTTCAATGTTTGCAGTTAGTAAGTTTGCTATTTTTATTCAAATATGAATAAATTGTTCTCTTTTAGCATATCAAAATCAAATAATTTTATTCATTTGCATTTTATTATTATAATTGATATCTCTAGATTTTGTGAGTTATTATCCTGAATTATTTTCCTTTCAATTATTTTATATATGGTAAGTTTATTATTTTTCTCTTTTAAATTCTATTTTTGGGGATGCTATATTCACTGGAAAGTATTTTAGTCTCAAATTCATTAGCTAACACTGGACCTCTTGTCGATCATTAAGGGCTTGCAACTATGCTGGGTGAATATTTATCTTTGAAACGTCTTTTCTTTTGATGTAAATATTTAATTATGTTTTTTTTTCAGTTTATATTTTAGTTGCTCCACATTAACTATAGCTAGGATCTAAATTTTTGTTTTATTATGTTCACTATCTATGGTTAGGGAATGTAGTTCCAACACGTTGAATGCATATTGTAATATTTTCTGTTGTAGAGATTTTGAGAGATCCTATTTATAGATGAGGTTCTGCCAAAAACTTCTATAAAATACTAAAACTTTCATTAAAACAAATATTATAAAAGATTTCATAATTTCAATATAAATCTAATTATGTTTTTAAAAATGAAAAATTTTCTTGATTTGAGGCTTAAAGGATGTGTGATTGTTAACCTCTAGAAGTTCATGTTATTTCATTACATTTTCCTTAGATTCCAATCCATTTTGGTTCAATTGTATATGTTTTTATTGCCCAAATTAGGAAAATGTGCATTTTGTTTTCGGCTTGTGTTCTTAGCTTTTAATTTAATATTTTAGCCTAATTTCATGTTTTTTTGATTGAAGTTTTGATTAGAAGCATTTCTGGAGCTTTGTGGATATTTTTGGAAGACTTTTGGGTGAAGAAATCAAGAGCAAAATGAATGATTTTCATTAGTTGTAAAACAGTGCAAAACTGTCAAAGTCGTCCCAAAGTCGTGACTTTCGTTCGCGACTTTCGCCGCTGTCAGAAAAACGCTGCGTTTCATTTATCAAAAATTAGTTGGCTAGGATACATATAAGCTGAGAGCTCGACCCAGAACGTATTCTTCAGACTTTTAGACACTTTTAGAGCTTGATTGTGCTAGGGTTTGGGCATTGGAAGAGTTGGGATCAAGAGATTGAAGCTTTGAAGACATTTGGAGCTCATTTTCTTTGGTTTTTCTATTCCTCTTCCCTTTCCTCTCTTGTAATCTGAAATAGGTCTACTTATTTTGTATATTTGTAGCTTGTGGATGATTATGAGTAGCTAAACCCTTTGTTCTAGGATTATTTAGAACCCTTGTATGGATTAACACTATATTTCTCCTCTCTTTTTGTTTGTGATGATATATATGTGTTTATTTTACTCTTTCCTTAATGCTTCTACTTGATTGGCCACCATTTAGATGTTGGGTTCACTTAATTGATGCTTGAGAGGGCTAGGTTGAGTGTAGAACTTGGGTAAAATTGTGTAAGAACTTGATATTTGCATGTTGAATGGATGGTTTTGCTAGTAAGATAGAGATATACTTGCTAGCCTTGCATAGCCACATTAGGGTTGGTGTTTAAAATTGAGTTTTATTAATTGTAACAAGAGATTGGGCAATTAATTTAACTAAACACTTGTTCATGACTTGAGAGAGCTTGTCCAAGTATTTTAGAACTCTAGGTTAGCACTTATTTTCATTAAAAGCATTTATGAGAGGAGGTAACTTTGGTATTATGAAATGCAAGGGGGACAATTAATCCTAGGTCTCAATTTGTGTTGGAAGTTTGTGAATCACTCACTTTCTTAATTTTCTCGTGTTAGTTTCATTTGCAAAACCATTTCACCTAACTATGTGTAGCTCAACTTGATCAAATTTACTTAGTCTTTTGCTTGATCATTGTTTTTTAAACAAATCCTCGAGGGAACGATACTTTACTTTCATTATATTACTTGCTACGACCCATGCACTTGCGGTGAGCAACAAGTTTTTTAGCGCCGTTGCCTGGGATTTGCTTTTGAAAATATTGTGGTCAACTTAGACTAGTGATATTAGATTTCGCTTGAGCTTTGTAGATATTAGTTTTAGATTTTTCTTTTGTCTTTGTTTAGTGCTTTTGTTTTAATTTGATACTTCTTTGGTTGTTTTCTTCTTCAGGTACCCATTTGGCATATGCAAGCCATAGGCCCAGAAGGATTGGAAGTGATACTTGAGGGATTGACAATCTTTAAAGAAACTGAGTCTCCTAATTCTGAAAGAACTCTTGAAACTCAATCGAGAAACATGGCAGAAGACCAGTATGACACCGCCTCAGTCAATGACTTTGCTAACCGGAATCTGAGGGGTACTCAATCATGTATTCGAATGCCGGAGTTTCAAGCACATACTTTTGAGATCAAGCCCGCCATGATCACAATGCTTCAAATGAATGGTGGTTTCATGGTCTATTCAATGAAGATGCTAACAAGCACTTGATGTCTTTTATGGAAGTATGTGATTCTTTAGACAAAACGGGGGTGCCTAAAGATATCTTGCGCTTGCGGTTATTTCCAATTTCTCTACAAGACAAGGCTAAAGAATGTTTAACAATCTTCCCGAAGGTTCTATTAGTTCATGGGAGGATCTTGAGAACAAGTTTAGAGCCCGATTCTTCTCTGATGATAAAACTGTGGAAGCAAGAGATGAATTTCTTAGCTTTAAGCAATATCCAGAGGAACATCTCTATGCAGCTTGGGAGAGATACAAGATGTTGATGAAGAAATGCCCTAATTATGGGGTGGATAAATGGGTAGTGATTCAGATCTTCTGTAATCGTCTAAATCCATCTTCGAAGGCCATGATTAATTCTATCACAAATGGGGGATATCGGAATGTGCCTGTCAATGAAGTTTTTCGCCTCTTAGACCAATTGTCTGCGAACAACACTCAAAACATGGATAGAAGGAATACATCAATGGTGACTAGTGCTAAAGATGATTCCTCTTCCCAGATTGTATCCATCTTGAATGCATGAACAAGCATTTTAATGTGTTGGAATCTCAAATGCAAAGGAGAAATTCTCATAATGTGCATGCTGTCCAAGCCATTCCAACTGTGTGCAATCAATGCAATGATATGCACATGCTTGATCAATGTCCTCTTTATATGACCATTGAGCCTGTCAACTATATGGGCAAGTTTCAAAACCCTCACAACAACCCTTACTCTCAAACATACAACTCAGGATGGAGGAATCATCCTAATTTTTCATGGAGTCAAGGGAATTCTTCAAATCAACCTTCATCCTCTAATGTCAAGCTACTTCACCCTCCAGGTTTTCAAGCTCCACCAAAGCCAATGCCGGTTAAAGAAGAGGAGTCTAGAATGAAAAAGATGCTAGCACAAATCTTGAGTAATCAAGAGTCTGCAAGAGTTGAAACTAAGGCAACTCTTACTCTTCATGATACCGCAATCAAGAACCTCGAAGTGCAAATGGGGCAATTGGCTTCACAAATGAATGCTATGTCAAGAAGTAATCTCTCTAGTGACACTATTCTAAATTCTAAAAGGGATGGTAAGGAGGAGTGTAAATTAATCACTTTGAGAAGTGGGATGCAATACCCGAAGTTCTTATGCCAAGTGCAAGTGTGTGAGTAGTGTGTGCTACTAAGCTGGTTGTTGATAATGAAGTGATTAATGAAGAAATTATGGTTGAAGAGTGTGACAACTCGAAGAATAATCAAGAAGAGAAAAAAGAATGAAGATCAAGCCAAAAAGGTTAGTGATGAGAAAAAGCAACTAGAGGCCAAGCCAAAATATGTGCCTCCACCACCTTTTCCTCAAACTTAGGAAGCAACAAGAAGGATGGCCAATTCAAAAAGTTTCTTGATATGTTCAAGCAATTGCATTCAACATTCCTTTTGTGGAAGCTTTGGAGAGGAAAATGCCCAAATATGCTAAATTCATGAAAGATGTGCTCTCTAAAAAGAGAAGGTTCAATGAGTTTGAGACGGTTGCTCTAACCAAGAGTTGTACGGATATCATTAAGCAACTACCTCAAAAGTTGAAGGATCCCGATAGCTTCTCAATTCCGTGTCATATTGGGAATAAATTTTTGGGTAAGGCATTATGTAATCTTAAGCTAGTATCAATCTTATGCCTCTCTCTATTTTCAATAAATTGGAGTTGGGTGAAGCTAGACCAACAACCGTGACTTGCAATTAGCGGATAGAAGCTTGGCTTATCCACGTGGTGTTATTGAAGATATTCTTGTAAAAGTGGATAAATAATTTTTTCCGGTGATTTCATTGTCCTTGATTGTGAGGTGAATCGTGATATTCCTATTATCTTAGGAAGACCATTCTTGGTAACCACTTGAACCTTGATTGATGTTGAAAAAGGTGAGCTTACTATGAGGGTGGATGATGAGCAAGTCACTTTTAACATGCACAAGTTGATGAAATCTCCCAATGATCTTGAGCAATGCTTCTTTGTTGATATGCTTGATCAAGTTGCACAAGAAGAATTCAATAAGGCAATTCCTAATGATTTTTTAGAAGCCTTATTACTAGGAGCTCAATTAAAGACTCAAGATGGAGAAGAGTGTATGGCTATCATGAATGCATCACCGGTTTATCCTAGAAACCGTGTCCAATTTGAATCTCTAGATTTATCTTCTCTTAGTAGACCATCTTTGAAATCCTCTATTGAAGAGCCACCATCTCTGAGTTAAAGACATTACCTTTTCATCTTCAGTATGTCTATTTAGAAGCCAACAACTCTTTGCCAGTGATTATTGCTACAGACTTGAATGAACAACAAGAAGAGCAACTTGTGAAAGTCTTGAAGCTCATAAGAGAGCTATTGGGTGGACTATTGCCGACATAAAGGGTATTAGCCCTTCAATTTGTGCATAAGATTTTTCCTTGAAGACAATCATAAAACTTCTGTGGAACATCAAAGAAGGTGAATCCTATTATGAAGGAAGTTTGTGAAAAAGGAGATCTTAAAATGGGCTTGAGGTGGGCATTGTCTATCCTATTTCTGACAGCTCTTGGGTGAGTCCAGTTCAATGCGTTCTAAAAAAGGGAGGCATGACTGTAGTGGCTAACACCCACAATGAGCTAATTCCTACTCGCACTGTCACTGGGTGGAGAGTATGCATGGATTACCGGAAGCTAAATGCGGCTACTAGGAAAGATCACTTTCCTCTTCCCTTTATTGACCCAAATGCTTGACAATTAGTTGGAAGGGAATTCTTTTGCTTCCTTGATGGGTATTCAGGCTATAACTAAATTGCCATAGCTCCAGAGGATCAAGAAAAAAATGACATTTACTTGTCCTTATGGAACTTTTGCTTTCAAGCGCATGCCTTTTGGGTTATGCAATGCACCGGTTACTTTTCAGAGGTATATGATGGCAATTTTCTCTGATATGATTGAGCAAACTATGGAAGTCTTCATGGATGACTTCACGGTTTTTGGGGATTCATATGAGGAATGTTTGATCAACTTGGCCAATGTGTTGAAAAGATGTGAAGAGACCAACTTGGTCTTGAATTGGGAAAAAATGCCACTTCATGGTTAAGGGGGCATAGTCTTGGCCATAGAGTCTCCAAAATGGCTTGGAGGTAGATAGAGCTAAAATTTCAGTGATTGAGCAACTTCCTCCACCTATTAATGTTGAGGGCGTGAGAAGTTTTCTTGGTCATGCGGGATTTTATAGCCGCCGTTTCATTAAAGACTTCTCCAAAATAGTTCAAGGCCTCTTTGCACTCTTCTTGAGAAAGATTGCTGAATTTAAATTTGATGATTCATGCTTGAAAGCATTTGAAGAGTTGAAGAAAAGACTTGTGTCTGCGCCTATCATGATGGCTCCTGAATGGAGTTTGCCTTTTCATTATGATGTGTGATGCTAGTGACTTTGCTGTGGGTGCTTTGCTTGGCCAAAAGAAAGAAAAAAGTGCCTTCACCCAACTTTACTATGAGAGCAGAACACTTGATGATGCTCAAGAAAACTACACCACGATTGAGAAAGAGCTTCTTGCAGTGGTGTTTGCTTTTACCAAGTTTAGATCGTACTCTGTGGGTACTAAGGTGATAGTTTACACTACCATTCAGCTTTAAAGTACCTATTCAGCAAGAAGGAGTCTAAAGCAAGGTTAATTCGATGGGTACTACTTCTATAAGAATTTGACTTGGAGATTATTGATAGGAAGGGTATGAGAATCAAGTGGCGGACCATCTTTCTAGTTGAGTACTGATGCTCAACTTAAATGTAATGTTATTATTGATGAAGCTTTCCTGATGAGCAGTTCTTTAAGGTTGACAATATTTACACACCGTGGTATGCGGACATTGTCAACTATCTTGTTTCTGGCATCTTGCCCTTTGATTGAAGTTTCATCAAAAGAAGAGTTTCTCCATGATGCTAAGTTGTATTTTTGGGAAGAACCCTATCTGTTCGCCAAATGTGCTAATCAAATGATCAGAAAGTTGTTCCTGAGTGTGAGTAACAAGAAATTCTAAGATGTTGCCATTCTTCTGACTATGG
>NW_026556547.1:0-34511 GCF_029017545.1 Prosopis cineraria
TTTTAATGATAAGTCCCACATCCACTTTTTTTATTATGGGTCCCAACAGCCATAATTTTTTAACAAAATCATTTATAAATTAAATTTAAAAAAATGAAGAAAACAAAGAAAGTATTGTAGACCTATTTTAATTTTGGAGACAAAAGTGTCCTTGTTTATTTTAATTTCGGACAAAAGTGTCCCCGTCGAAACTCATCACCATCGTAGAAGCTCATCACCATTGCAGCCGTGACGCGTTCCTAGCCGTGAAGCTCATCACCATCGCAGTCGATCTCATCACAAGCACTCGTCTAAGTCATCTCCATTAGTCGGACTCCACCATCTGAACCTGAGTAGAAACAGAGATTTTTTTTTTTTTCCACCGCCATGAACCTCAAGAGCTTCTTCACTCCATTGTCAAGCCCGTCGCCGCCACCAGTGTTGCAGTTCCCTCCTTACCACACATAGGCACCACACATGCTGATCGCACTTGGCAACGCCTATTCTGGTCCGTCCGATGAGCAGCATCGGAGTAACTTCATGAATTCCTCAAGTGGTGAAGGTGGAGACGAGGATGAGCCCGGGGTGAGAGATAGGTACAGAAAGAAACTCAGCCAAGAGCAGGAGGAGTCATCCCTAAAGCTCAATCGGCTTCCTTCTCCCTCCATCTCGAGGCGGCTAGGCAAGGGAGAAACTCGACAAAGATTATGGGTTTTAGGGCAATTTTTTTTAACTATAAGGGTATTATAGAAATTTCATAATTAATTGGTAAAAAAAATAAATAAAAGCATTACCCATAGTTATTATCTGTACCAAACCCAATTTTAAAACCTTAATTTTAATCTCAGTACAATTTTAATCTCAATCTCAACTATCAATTCAATCTCAATCTTAATTTCAATCTTAACCTCTCCAAATTCAAGCATGCGCACCAAACATGGCCATAATTCTTTAACATGCTTTACAATATAATTGATGATAATGATTTATAAACTAAATTTTTAATCTGATCACATGCTTTACAATATATATTGATGATGATGATGATTTATAAACTAATTTTTAATCTGATCACAAGTCTCACCCCTGCTATTTTTTCTGTAAGCCTATATTTTATGTTCCAGATGCTATTTTCTCTGAATTAAAAAAAAAAAAAAACATCGACAACATGCGCATATGACACTAGAATTATATGACAATTCTGCTCAAACAGAAAAAGAAATATATGACAGTAAAATGAAGCCTTAATTTTGTAGACCCAAGATAAGGAAGAGAGAGAGAAGGATAGAGAGAAAGGAAACCAGAGTCCAAAACGTCAGAATTTTTTTTTTTTTTTTTTTAAAAACCCACCACAATATAAAGATTCATGTAGTCCACATCACACATCAGTCCATGCGGGCCACAGATATAATAAGCTGGTTTAACAATCACTTGTACTATCTGGCAAAAACAAAATAATAATAATAACCACTTGTACTGTGGAAGGCCCTTTTTTTGGGCTAGAACTTGTACAGTGAAATAACAGTGAAAAACCAGCAATAATTACAAAGGATGGAGATATCTAAATCTACAATCAACTAAAGTTAATATCTGAATCAAAATCCATGAATTCCAAGATCAAGTCCCTAAATCCCATTAAAACCAAAGAATAGTAAATATGCAGAAGAATAAACTGTTAGGGTAAAGAAGATGCAATAAGAAATAATAACGAAACCAGAGGCCTACGCACGCACTGATCAAGTCATCAAGCTAAAGGACTTCAATTTATGGGTATAAGAATCCCAGTCTTTTTCAGAGTGTGATTCATTAGTGACTTGCCTCTCGTACATTTAATTTACAAGTTGCTATGTGCTAAATTTTACAAAAGAATCTCGGGTATCAATGAAACAGGAATGATAATATTGACTTGTTATTGTTGCAAACTGCCAATCTTGAGACGGCTGAAAATTTGAACTCGTATTGGAAGTATCACCTAACTTTGAGGTGCCAAAACATGAACCACGTCGTGGTGCAGCGGTCACACTTTCAACTATACTTCCGTAGAAGTGGCTGCTACAAATTATACTCTCTTTGAACAATCTCTTTCTTATGGGTGACCAAAGAAACTCTTACATGAACCTAATGCACCACATCATCCATATTCTGTCCAATAAAAACATGCCATGTCAAATGTTAGTAAATATAAATTGATTCTGTTATAGATGGTGATAGACAAAAAAATAAAAGCCATTAAAAAGAATGAATATTATATTTTAGTTGATTGAACTAGTACAACATAGCATGTTTTCATTTGATAGAGCATGAATGATGCGATCCACTAGTCTACACGAGAATTTCTCAAGTGACCAACAAACTTTGAGGCTTGACAACCATCAGTCTCACCTTCCCAGAGTTAATGTCCATTTGCAGTTATCACATCCGAACTGTTTTCTGTCCTACTTTGAAACAGTGTCTTCCGGTTACTAATTTCATTCCTGAACAAGTACATATTCATCAGCCAAAAGCAAGGAAGAAGTAGAACAGATATTGCAGATAGAATCAGAGCATTAGATGATCGGTAAAACCTGAGACAGTTCCAAAGCGAGTTATAATGGAGAAGAGCAACAATTGTTCGCTTCTTCTCTCTACCCCGCTGAACCACGGGCAACTGCTGAATACCCTTGGCTTCCATCAAATCCTTGGCCATAGCCAAGCTGGAATCAGGGTAACAGGTTAAAAGTCCACGTTCTTTTCCACGATAGCTAATCCCTCGAGTACAGGCAGAAGAAACAAGACACATGCTTGCCTGCCAATTTTTCAAGTTGGCATGTCATCAGTACATTGATATCAAGACAGGCAACGTTAAAAGACAAGATTCTATAGAGTAGCTTGTGATGTGATTATTCTATCCTAGTAAATATTAGATATCAAGGCATGAAGAATTCCAGTATTCATAAGGCAGCCTACTCAGCATTGCACTTCAGATATATTCGTCAAAAGACTACACACTCTAAAATTTGTTCGTAGCAATTATAGTTTTACTATATGAAGTAAGGTGAATTAGATTGATTCAGTCATAGTTGCAAAAGTTACTCTGAAAAGTTCCTGCAAATACATATGTAAACCTTATCCCTTGTATTTTTTTTTTTTTGTTTGGTAGTGTGTTTGGGGAGTGTTTTCATTCCCCCCAAATCATGTTGCTGTATGATTAAACAGTAGAAGCAACAGATATATTGATTCTGCATTTAATTGTACGGATAAGCAATAGCCACTCCAGACATACGAAAGATTCTATGAATTTTGTAACACAACTGCTTATATAACAAAAAGCAAATAGGTATGGAGTACTTTCTACATACCTCCAGAAGCCCTGAATCACTCTTAGAAGTATCACTAGTTTTCCTGGACAGAAACCTTTTAATGTCACCATATGTCAAAATTCCTTCTAGAA
Source organism: Prosopis cineraria (assembly GCF_029017545.1). Lineage (NCBI taxonomy): Eukaryota > Viridiplantae > Streptophyta > Magnoliopsida > Fabales > Fabaceae > Prosopis > Prosopis cineraria. The sequence goes on from NW_026556547.1 coordinate 3,410, forward strand.
AATCTTCATCATCAACCACCAGGGCACAATTCTGCTGGCCATTATCCATTAACTTGGTTGCTTCTTTCAGTGTCATCGCCGGTGAGACCTTCAGATAGTTTTTTGACATGGCCAGGGAAACCTGATCAATGAGAGTGATGATGATATATTGACGTCATGAAGGTACCAGATTAATAAATGCCAGAAAATAAGATCAAAAGTCGGTAACATGCTGCTGAGTCAAGAACAAAACCTGTGATATTAATAGTTAAGAGGAAAGAGAAAGGTATTCTCAACCTTAAGATTTTCTAGAAGAAGCTCCTCATCAATTGCTTCAAGATCAGCAACATTTCCTACAACAGAGAGTTCTAAACCATCTCCATTGGTTTGTCTCCAGTTCCCTCCATTTTCTTCAGGCGCAAGGGAAGAATATCCTCTTGCTAAGCTTCTTGAATCAGGTGCATCATTATCCTTCACCTGGTTTGTCACTGAAGGAACCCATATTGCCAACCCAACAGCACCCTGAGAGCAGGATTGACAAACACACGAAGAGAAATTCAACATAAAATCAGCGTTCAGAATTTTTTACATCAAACAGAATTGAAAATTCTGTTCAAACCCCAACATAACTCAAAAAAAAAAAAATCATGAAATTTGAAAGCAAGCATGCAACATAGTTGAGATTCAAGCCACAAGTCATTGTTATTTGAAAAACCAGGTGCATTCCACGTACCAAATAACTTTAAATTAAATACAAGAAAATTTAGAGAAATACTGTAAAGCAATACATTACACAGAACAAATGAGTAAAAGACATGTAATACCCATGTCCAACAATGACCCTTTTTTAAATTTAAAAATAAAAAGATGCTGCAATTTTTATTTTTTATTTTTTGGGAGGGGGGGGAGAGGAATACATGCCTTCAGCTTTTAGAAAAAGCAAGACTGCCATGACGCTAAATATTATTGTAGTGAATGAGCTGAGAAACTCTTATATATACATCTAAGGTATGCACGAGAATATATACAGGAGAGAAAACAATCATATCTCCGAGAATCATGGAGATTGATTCAGAGGAGGAGAAATAGGAAATAATCTCGTAAAAAACCTCCTACTCTTAACTACCCAGTATCCCACAAAATAATAACAAATATTTACATTGAATATAATAAATACTAGGTCTAACCACACTCCTCCTCAAGTTGGATCATAGATACTAATCATGTCCAACTTGCTTATACAACCATCAAATGCTGTTCTTTGTAATCCTTTGGTGAGCACATCAGCAGCTTGGAGTCTTGTTGGCAGATAAATGAGACAGACGACTCCTTCTTCAACCTTTTCCCTTATAAAATGTCTGTCAATCTCCACATGTTTGGATCTTTCATACTGAACTGGATTTAGAGCCATACTTATTGCCGCTTTATTATCACAATAAAGCTTCAATGGGGAATCAATTCTGACATGTATCTCATCCATGACTCTTTTTACCCATAGTACCTCTGAGATGCCTTGAGCTAGAGCCCTTAGTTCTGATTCTGCACTACTTCTTGAGACCACTCTTTGCTTCTGACTCTTCCAAGAGACTAAATTTCCCCATACGAAGGAACAGTAACCTGATGTTGACCTCTTATCCTTGTATGTTCCTCCCCAATCTGCATCTGTATATATTTCTATAGATCTTAGGTTTTGTTTCTTAAACAGCAATCCTTTACCAGGTGTGCCCTTTAAGTACCTCAAGATTCTATATGCAGCTTCCATATGTCTCTCTCTAGGGTCGCACATATACTGGCTTGCAACGCTTACTGCGAAAGCTATGTCTGGTCTAGTGTGAGAGAGATAAATTAGTTTACCAACTAATCTTTGGTATTTTTCTTTGTCTACTGGCTCATTCTTTTCTTCTTCTTCTTCTTCTTCCTCCCCACAACCATCTTTCTTGGATTCAACTCCATTTGCCTCACCTTCCTGATTTTCCTTCAGTTTCTCCTTTTTTTTCTTAACAACAATGGGTGTGTCTACAGGTCTGCATCCCAACATGCCAGTTTCGGCAAGTAAATCAATAATATATTTTCTTTGGGACACATAAATCCCTTGCTGTGACCTTGCAACCTCCATACCTAGAAAATACTTCAAGTTGCCTAAGTCTTTCACTTCAAACTCCTTTCCCAGAGCCCTCTTTATTCTATCCACCTCCTCCTTATGATCACCTGTGACAATTATATCATCAACATATACAATGAGGATACATCTTTTTCCATTTTCCCTCTTCACAAACATAGTGTGATCAGCCAACCCCTGCTTATACCCTTCAGCTCTCAAAACTGTTGAGAATCTGTCAAACCAAGCTCGAGGTGATTGCTTTAACCCATACAAAGATTTTTTCAACTTACACACTTGATTGGTTCTCCCTTCCTCAAAACCTGGGGGTAAAGTCATGAAAACTTCTTCTTTTAGGTTACCATTTAAGAAGGCATTCTTTATGTCTAGTTGATGTAGGGGCCAGTCCAAGTTTGCAGCTACAGAAATCAAAATTCTGATAGTGTTAAGCTTGGCCACAGGTGCAAATGTTTCTTTGTAATCCAAGCCATATGTTTGAGTAAACCCCCTTGCCACCAACCTTGCTTTCAATCTGTCTAATTTTCCATCAGCATCATATTTAGGGGTAAATACCCACTTACAGCTCACAATTTTCTTTCCTTTGGAAGATCTACTATCTCCCATGTGTCATTCTTTTCTAAGGCATTTACTTCCTCCATTACAGCCTTCTTCCATTCAGGTACACTCAGTGCTTCATGCACATCATTAGGAATCTTTACCTTGTCAAGATCAGTTATAAATGCACGAAATTGTGAGGATAATGTACGGTAACTCACAAACCTCTGAATAGGATGTTGTGTGCAGGCCCTCGGTTGCTTTCTGAGAGCTATAGGTAGGTCTAACTCATCCACTTCCTCCCTTTCGGTCACTGCTTCTTCCTCGGATTCTTGAGGAAACACAGCACCTTCTACGTTCTCCGCTTCAGGAACCTCTTTCAGTTCAGATTCTGATTGTACGTCAGTCATAATAGTCTCCCTCTTTTTCCATTTCTTCCTTGAGTAGGTTATTGATGTCTTGTCCAGTGCAATACCAGCATCTTTATTATATTTTGAAAGACTTTTCACTTCAGTTTCTGGCCTAAGAACCCGAGAATTTTCTGGTATAGGTAACAAAGGATCTGAGCTCGTGAACAAAGGATCGTGGATTGAGTATTTCTCACTTTCCAAAGGCTGAAGATCACTCCCTCTCTCCCCCTGAATTGAGCCATTTGGATAAAAAGGTTCATTTTCAACAAAGGTAACGTCCCGGCTGATGTAAAGTCGTTTGGTAGTTGGGTCAAAACATTTATACCCCTTTTGTGTGGAAGAGTAACCAAGAAAGAGACATTTGACAGCTTTGGGTTCCAATTTATGGGAATGATGAGAATGAACATAGGTGGTACAACCAAAGATTTTGAGGGGAAGATTAGTGGTGAGGTGAGTGACAGAGTGACATTCTTGTAATTTTTCAAGCGGTGAAATATAAGAGAGAACACGACTTGGCATGCGGTTGATTAAGTATGTAGCTGTGAGAATTGCATCACCCCAAAAGAATTTAGGAACATTGTAGGTAAAGAGTAAAGCACGTGCAACTTCTAACAGGTGTTTGTTTTTCCTTTCCGCAATGCCATTTTGTTGAGGGGTATTCGGACAAGTGCTTTTATGAATAATTCCGTGTTCTGTTAGAAACATATGCATGGTGTTATTGAAGTATTCAGTTCCATTATCAGTATGAAGCACTTGAATTGTGGTGTCAAATTGGTTTTTTATCATTGTATAAAACTCAGAGAACACAGAGGGAACAGAGGATTTATCTTGCAATAAGTAAACCCAACACATCCTAGTATGATCATCAATAAATGTGATGAACCACTTTGTATTAGTTCGATTAGTGACACGAGTAGGACCCCACAAATCACTATGAATGATAGAAAAAGGACGAGTAGATTTGTACTCAATAGGTTTGAAAACGGATCTGTGATGTTTAGCGAGCTCACAATCAGTACAATGAAATGGAGTGTTTTTATTGACTTGAAATTCTGGAAACAGACAACATAAATATTGAAAATTTGGGTGACCTAGTCTCCTATGCCATAACATAAGATCTTTAAAGTCTTTATTTTCATAGGTAGATGCGACATTGCATTGAATTTGAGACCAAAGACTACTCACGGTTGATTCATCAAGATAGTAAAGACCATTATGCACCTTAGCACTCCCAATCATCTTCCTCGATGAGAGATCCTGAAAAATACAATGAGTGGAACAAAAGTGAGCCCAACAATTAGCCTGTTTAGTTAATTTACTAATGGGCAGCAAATTACAGGCCAAATATGGTACATGTAGAACATGTTCTAATTTCATAGCTTCAGAGATAACAACACTGCCTGTTCCTGCTATCGACGAAGATGACCCATTTGCTGTACTTACTGTCTCATTTCCAGCACTAGGGACATAGGTACTAAATAGCTTAGAGTCTGAAGTCATATGATCAGTTGCCCCTGTATCCACAATCCATTTGAAGTTACTAGTAGAGTTAAGTAAGGCACAGTTACCTTTATGAGCCACTGACGCAGTATGATTCGGTTTCTGATTTTTCTCATTCTTCTGAAGCATACTGAGCATCTCGAGTAACTTACCGAGCTGTTCCTTATCAATCTCTGGTGTTGATGAAGTTGAATCTATTTTATCTGGTGGCACATCATGAGAAGCGTGGTATCCTCGTGTTTTTCCTTTTCTTGGCTTCCAATCAGTCGGTTTTCCATGGATATCCTAGCAAGTGTCACGGGTATGCCCAATCTTCTTGCAATGTTCACAAGAAACCTTCCCTTTCTGATTCTTCTGGTTTGCGTCACTGCTCTTGCTTACAAGAGCAGCAGAATCTAGAGTAGGTACTAGAGTAGGGGTAGTGCCAGGAAGCATGACCTTGCGTCTCGAGGCTTCACGACGTACCTCAGAAAAAACTTCCCTGGTTGATGGGAGTGGTGCACGACTCAAGACTCGTCCTCGTACATCATCCAGGGACTGATTTAATCCAGCAAGAAACTGAAATACACGCTCATTTTCAACTTTCTCCTTATACCGAATTGCATCACTACTGCTAGACCATTCCACATCTGTCATTAAGTCTAGTTCCTGCCATATAGCATTCAGTTCTAACCAGAAGGCAGTGACATCACGTTCTCCTTGTTGCAGTGTCCATGCCTTCGTTTTGAGCTCATATATCCGAGCTAAGTCCTTCCCATCAGAGTATGAATCTCGTATTGCCTTCCAGATTTCATGGGCTGAGGGGAGAAACATAAAGCTTTGTTGAATTTCTGGAATCATGGCATTTATTAACCATGATGATACCAGTGAATTTTCGGTGTGCCATTGCTGGAACTCTTGCGTCTTGGGGTCTTCTGGGATCTTCGATGAGCCATCAAGATAGCCCATTTTTCCTCGGCCTCCGATCGTGAGTTTCATAGCTTGTGCCCTCATACGGTAGTTTGTACCGTTTAGTTTCACTGATATAACGTGTACCGATGATCCTTCGTGGCTGGTAGTCGACCCGAAGGGACCACCTGCCCTGCTCGGATCAGTCTTCGAGGACCCATCACTGTTCGAAATGGGAGAACTGTGAACTGGGTTCGACTCGTGCTCGGTACTTTCTGTCTCAGAGTTCTCGGCGTCGGACAGCACTGGGAAGTCACGGTGCTCTGATACCATGTAGTGAATGAGCCGAGAAACTCTTATATATACATCTAAGGTATGCACGAGAATATATACCGGAGAGAAAACAATCATATCTCCGAGAATCATGGAGATTGATTCAGAGGAGGAGAAATAGGAAATAATCTCGTAAAAAACCTCCTACTCTTACTACCCAGTATCCCACAAAATAATAACAAATATTTACATTGAATAGAATAAATACTAGGTCTAACCACAATTATGCACTATGCACAACTGTCTGTTGGAAATTAAGAACACACCAAATGATCTCCTTTAAGAAAACAAAATAAGTTTTGCACTTGACTCATTTCATTAACCATATACAGAGGTATACACATTTCTATTGCAATGGTAAGGAATAGTAAAAAAACAAAAAAATGTTTACCATGAGAGGAAGTAATATTCTATAATCTTTTGTCAGCTCAAAAAGAAGTAGAACTGAAGTCAATGGTACTGAGCAAACTGATGCTAGTGTAGCAGCCATTCCAACCTGCAGTGGAAGCTAATTATTCCTTGCATGAACTTACAATAATAAAAATATATCTAAACAAAATCAGACTTGAAATGAGCAATGCACAAGGGTCACCATACCAGTGCATATGCCTGGGGTTGGGCAACAGCAGCATTTCCAGGAATGGCTGAATTGATAAGCTCTGCAGCAGAGCCTCCAAAAACAGCACCAACAGCAGCACCAATCATTAAACTTGGCGCATAAAGACCACCCACAAGCCCAGACCCCTTGCAAAGAGCTGTGGCAATAACCTTGGCAGCGGCTAATTGAGTCAGCAGCCATATTCCAGGAGCTGAAGCACTTTTCCCAGTATGTAAAATTTCTTCTACATTTGTAAATCCCCAGTACAGTATTCCAGGGTATTTAAGAGCTATAGCCCCAGCTCCTAGACCACCTAAAGCAGGGCAAACCACAGTAGGAAGGCCAAATTTCTCCTTAAGGACCTCAAAGAATTTGTCAAACCAAACAACCAATCGAGTAAAGGCCACACTTACAACACCACATAGCATGCCCAATATCAGGTATAAAGGTAGTTCTGCATGGTTGCATCATAATAAAATGTTAGGCAATTCATTTTGGTAACAATGCCCCCACAATACTAAGAATTGGAAGTTTTAGATACTAGATTGATTCTCCTGCTTCTTCTGCAGGTTATATCAATGCAGATAATGGCATTCTTTAGAAGTTTTAGAAATGGAACTGGTGAGTTAGACAGTAACTAGATAGTTCGGTAAGGCAAAGAAATCCATCGATCTTTTAGTAATCTTGTATGTCACAAGAGAGGGATAATATTTCTGAACAATATCAAGTCACTTGTATATTGTCTCGTCATAACTATTGGCTTGAAGTCAAGAAATTTTTGGCAGAAAGGATAATAAACAAACTATAAAGCACTCAAACGTCATTGACCAAAATGGTACTTCAAACTTGAAATTAAGATTGTTACAAACTATAACAACCCCAAAACTTCAAGGACACATTCAGGAGAGAAGTTATTTAGCAAGGTCAAGAATATTACCATATTTCTTCTAATTTTAATATCTTTCCATGAAGTAACTGAGTGGCCAGAAGATGAAATTACATTCTAGGAATATTAAATTTGAGGTTTACTAAGAAATATAAAATTCCTCAGAAGTTGAATATCTCAAGCTATCATGACAGGTTAGAGAATATTAAAATTTCAGAGTTACTGGCCACATCTTACTGTGAACAATATCAATATCAAATCATTTTAAGGAAAAGGAAACCAATTAGAAAAGTATTTTTCCATTATAACTTTGAGTTTCATTTTCATGCTGGTAATAAAAATTTCATTTATAGCATATGGCAAAGGTAAAGAAAAACACCTGCAGCAGATTTCAAATCATAAGCAGGCACTGTAAAAGCCGACTGGGTTCCAAGTAAAACATTTGAAACAGTCGATGAGATGACAGAAGCCAGTATAATCATGGCAGTTGTAAATGGGGAGAATTCTCTGCACGGAGAGGTCTTAACACTGTTTCAATAGCAAAGAAACAACCAGCAACTGCCGCATTGAAGCCTGGATACAGGAAAATAAATAAATTAATAAATAAATACATAAAGAGCTAACTTATCCGACATTTATAAGAGAAAGCAAACTATGGATACAATTCAATGAATTCATCCACAAACATTTATGAGAAAAAAAGGGGTTTAACTGTTTCCCAGTATAGACTTTTACATAACCTGCCAACCCCATGCTACCAATCTTCAAATTTGAAAATTTCAAATTTTAGACGGTTCACCTTTTTTTCTTCACTATCTCTAGCATTAATTATATCATTAATTTCTTATTTAATTTCCAATACTTATTTGAATATATTTTTTAATCTGGACTTGTTAATTCATTTATAATAGTGTACAGGATAAAATCAAACATAATAAGAATTATTTTAAAGCCATACATTTATGTAACAATGAGAAAAATTGAGAAAGATATCGTATGGCTAAGGAAGAAACTAAAAGAGTTGTGAGTGAAGCTCATTCTAAAGCTTTTGAAGAATTTTATAAGAGTTTTGACACAAAGGAATGAGAACGAAACATTTATAAGATGCTAAGAGTAGGGAAACAAAATCAAGAGATCTAAAACAGGTAAGGTGTATAAAGGATGAAGAAGGAAGAATTTTAGTAACAAATGATGAAATTAAAAACAGATGGAGGACTTACTTTTCCAAACTTTTCAATGATGGAGAAGGTTCGTCTAGTAACTTGGAGGATTTAGTAACTTGTGAATGAGAACAAAATTTTTCATTCGATCATATAATACATAATAAGGAGGTAAAGGAAGCTCTTAAAAAAATGGCAAATGGTAGAGCCAACGGACCTGATGGCATATCTATTGAAGCGTGAAAATGTTTAGATAAAGAAAGGGTGAGATGGTTAACTAAGTTATTTAATGTGATTTTACGGTCTAAGAAAATGCTTGACCACTGGAGGAGAAGTATATTAATTCCTATTTATAAAAATAAAGGAGATATTCATAATTGTACTAATTATAGAGGGATTAAACTCATGAGCCACACAATGAAATTGTGGGAGAAAATAATTGAACATAGGTTGAGATTGGAGACAAGTATTTCTGAGAATCAGTTTGATTTTATGTCAGGTAGATCGACTACAGAGGCGATTTATCTGCTAAGAAGATTAATGGAAAAGTATCGTTATAAAGATAAAGATTTACACATGGTTTTTATCGATTTGGAAAAAGCTTATGATCGCATACCAAGAAAAGTACTTTGGAAAGCCTTGAAAAAGAAGGGAGTATGGATTGCTTATATTAAAGTTATACAAGATATGTATGAGGGGGTAAAAATTAGTATAAAAACGTCTATTGGTCAAACAAAGGACTTTCCTATAAAGATTGAATTACATCAGGGATTATTTTTGAATCCTTATCTGTTTCACTTGCTTCTAAATGTTTTGACGGAACATATTCAAGGAAAAATTCTCAAATGTATGCTCTTCACAGATGATATAGTTCTTATAGTAGAGATAAAAAAAGATATTAATTGTAAATTTAAATTATGGAGGAGGATATTGGAGTCGAAAGGTTTCTATTTGAGTAGGAATAAGATAAAATATTTATATTGTAAATTTGGAAAGAGACTAGTCGACAGTAATTTAAAAATAAAATTAGGAAATCAAATTATACGTCAAGTGAAAAAGTTTAGATATTCAGGAGCCATTATTCAAAATGATGGCGAAATCAATGGGGATATTTCACATAAGATTCAAGTTGGGTGGTTTAATTAGAGAAAAACTAAAAGAATTATTTGCAACCGTACGGTGCCTAATAAACTTAAAAGAAATTTTTATCGTACTGCTATCAGACCGGTTATGTTATATAGTAGTGAATGTTGGGCTCTAACGGTACAGCAAGAGTATAAAATTGGAGTAGCAGAGATGAGAATGTTACGATGAATGTGCAAACAACACGTAAAGATAAAATTCGAAATAAGCGTATAGCAAAAAAGTAAGGGTAGCACCTATTGAAGAAAAAATGATAAAAAATCGTTTGAGATAATTTGGGCATGTAAAAAGATCATGAGGCACCAGTGAGAAAAGTGGAACATATAACTTTGAACCCTGTTAAGAGGGGTAGAGGAATACCGAAGAGAACACTCTTGAAAGTTATTGAACGCGATCTCTTAATTAATAATACTTCTAAAAACTTGGTAAAAGATAGAGCACAATGAGCTTGTAATTCATATAGCCGACCCCACTTAGTAGGATAAAAGCTTGTTGTTGTTGTTGTTGTTTTCGTCATCAATTCATTTATTTCTTATTCGCTATCAAATTCTAATGGGGAAGGGGGGGAGAGAGGAGAGAGAAACAGCAAGAAAGGAGAGAGAACCAGACAAAGAGAGGGAGAAGAGAAGAAACTCGAGGGAAAGGATACTCAAATATCAATCCTATTCAATTTATAATTAGATGCATACAAAATAAGACTTGAGGCTTATTTATAGAGCCTTATGTTACGTCCTACATTTGAGAGATTTGAAGAGAGTCTTGGCTATATAAGTGGGTGTACTACACTCCTCACCGGGTTAACCTTTTGGGAAGAGAATAATGGCCCCATGATAAAGTGATATCAAAGCCAAAACCCAAGTTTGCCCAATCAATCGGCCCTTTGAAAGGCCATCCATGACAGGGGTATCACGAATTGGCCAGAAGAGCTATTACATTCTATATTGGAGGAACTTGGGCAGGATTTTGGCTATATAAATGGGTGCGCCGCACACCCCACCAGCTCAACCTTTTGAGTAGAGTCCAAACCTAAAAATTGAGAAACATTAAAAGCAATTTTTAATTTTTTTTAATTTATTAGAAAAGATTATTGAAATAAAGGAAAGATATCAAATATTTTCCAAATCTTGAATTTTCTTCAAATCTACCATTAATTGCCAAATTTTCAAATATTCTTCGTCTTTCTTTTCTCGATTCCATCAAATTCTTTCTTCTTTTTCTTTTTTATTGCTTTGCAGTATTGTTTCTTTAAAATGGTAAAAGAGGCAATTTCTTCCAAAACCTGCTGTAGGTTTCTTCCCAATAAACATCCTTAAATTTGTCTTTCTCAAATGTGGTAAGAAATTTAAGTGAAACCACATTTGCCAACAATAAGTATATGTTTCTCCGTCTATATGCATCCTTTTCCTATTCATCATAAACATGTGGACAACCACACCCCCTTTTGCTCAAAATAAAATAAAATAAAATACAAGGGGGATCTCTCAACAATGTATAGTTCCTGTATGAAAATTAATAAAACATATCATGTCGAATGGAAGATGGAAATCAAGTCAAAATTTCTACATTAAATATTTTGGTTAGAAAACCTAAAGATAGGACAGAATTGTACACAATCATTGATGTGCCTGATCATTATTTTCACTCAAAGGCTTATTATAGGTTACACTCACAATTCATTGAGGGCTTATCTGGTAAATAAATTTCATGGACTGACCTAAGTTATAATCACATTATTACAATTTTTTAATTTTTCTTATTTGTTGTATACTGCTTCCTCTTGCACCGGCTACTAAATGTATTGGTCTTTTCCTAGATTAGATATATGCAAATGAGTTTGCAAAATCATCTGTGGTAAGAACATATGGAAGCTTGATTTTGGATGATAAGTCTTTGGGAACACACGACATATCTTATTCACTATGCCTTTTCACAGATGAAGTCAAAGCCCATGTCAATATAGAAGAGGCTTTTCTTTTATCTGGAAATTATAGTTTAACATCATATAAATACATAGTTATATTTATGTTTGCATATTATGGTTAATTGACTTTTTATTTCATTTCATCTTTAACCAATACACACACAACACACAAGCACATCACACAGCTCACTATCTAGTTTTGCATTGTCAAAACGAGTTCTAGATGGGGATAAGAATTTAAAAATAAAAAACCAGAAATAAATTATCACTAGCAAATTAGCGTACTATAGTCCACATTTTACATCTGGTGCACTAGAAAGGTGACAAGGATCTGAGATATGTTTTAAGACCTATAGATTGGAGATGCACCTCTCAGCTTCTTTTCCTATCCCTATTATCTTTCTTCAATGGGAAAATTGCTTCCTCATTTAAGTTTTGACACTGGTCAGGTACTCCCTCATATTCCAAAAATGTTAGCGACCAGTGGATTTAGAGTTTTACTCAATGAAAAGAAAAAAGGGGGGAGGGGAGAAGAGGAAAGAAAGAAAGAACAGGCTAAACCAGCCAGTCTGCTTGGAAAAGTATTGAGCTGGTCCTTTGACCAGTCCACGTAAACCCCAGAAACTGGAAGGCGAAAAATTAGCAAACCAGTCCAGAACTTATAAAATCGTCAAGACCAATCAAAAATTGGGGAACCATATTTCCTTTCTTTCACTAGTAACTGAAATGATGTTTTGGTTCGTTCCTTAGATCACAACTATATCAATTTGTTCATTTTCTTAACATAAATATGTAAACGCATACTTGCTGAATCACCCATAAATAGTTTGAGTGAGGATTAAACGACCAGTGAATGAAATCGACAACAATAACACTGTTTGGCAAATTAGATGCGACAAGAAAACCTGGTTACCTGAAGAAATCCCAGCTGCTGCTCCTGCTGCAACGAGGGCTATCATTCTTTCTCTGTTATTTTCCATCATTAAGGAGAATCCATTAGCACATGACTTTCCTATGTCTACACTAGGGCCTTCAGGACCCAAAGAACCACCAGTACCTAAAGTAATTGCAGCCTGAATAGCCTTTATTGTAGGAAAAAACCCAGCAAGCAAATCAAAACCCGGTCTTTGAGAAGAACTGGACTGCTTGATTTGATCCAGAATTTCGAGTAAACCGTGCATCAAGCCAACAATGACTCCGCCGGTGACAGGAATCAAAAGAATTCGATGCCAAGTATCAGCCAATCTCTGCAATCGAAGCCAAGCAGCACCCTCAGTTGGAGTACCAGCCCAGGCCCATTCATGAATGAGATGCACTCCTTTGTTGAAAACGGCGACGCAGAGACCTGTAGCGAGACCAAGAAGACAGCCAATGAGAAGTAATGCCCATTCAGGAGGGGCACTGTCGCCAAGAGCATCATCAGAATCGACATGAAGATCCAATACATGATGATGATGATGATGCGAGTGAGAGTGAGACTCATCTCTTCTTTCTCTATTTTCCCTCTGATCTCGCTTGAAGCTGTGCCTGCGACCAGAGAATTCCCTATCCAATTTCTGCAGAAAACCCTTGAATGGTGATCCCCCTCCCCCTCGATCTGGAGCTTCCACGTCGCCCTTTCTGTCTTCTGCAGCGTTACCGTTGAATGTCGATTCCCCCAGCAGGCGATTCTGCTCACTGTCCTCTCCTCCCAACATTGGAGATCTTTGAAATCCCCAAACAGAGATATGTAAAATCTCTGTTTTATTGTAAATAAAATCTAAATCCGGGATCTTTCATCACGATGCGATTGAAGCGTGTCTTCATGACTCGAATAGATCTCACAAGACTTCCATTTTTTTAACTTCTACAATGGAAATCAAGCCACAAGTTTCATTCACCTTCACGTCCTTCCCAATCACTTTCCTACGAACAGAGAAGTCCACAAAGCCTTCCTTCGCTTTCTCTTTCGTGCGGTTTTCTTTTTTTTTTTTTGAAGTATTTGTTTTTATTAATTGTGTATTGTTTTTTAATGGGATGATGGTTTATTACTACTGGAGCCGGCGCCAGGTGAAAGAAACTGAATTGACACGCATTTCTTTTTTTTTTTTTTGTATATAATAATATATAGAAAATGTTATGTATATATTTTTTTTTGACCAAAAGGTTATGTATGTATTTAAAAAAAATGATAGAAAAATATCCTAAAATATGCCAATAGCAATTAGGTTTCTTAAAATATAACAATTATTTTCAACTCGTTTAGAATTTTACTAATATTAATATCATTTGCGAAATAATCATAATGTCCCTAATTTAAAATAAAAAAGAGACGGGCAGTAATTACTTTAGTTTAAGTAATAATCACTTTTTTTCTCGCAATAACTAAAATAGAAAAGCAAAAGACAAGTTTATTGAACCCTAGTTTTGAATATTATAAAAATTAAAGAAATTATTATTTTACAGATAAGTGTTTTTGGCAAATTTAAGGAAATAAGGTTTATACATTTAAATTCTTTGATTTTCCTTAACTTCAATTATTTTCCTTTTTAAAAATAATTATTTGAATTTGAATTATTTCTAGTTCATGAATTGATTCATCTTGAATTTAATAAGAATTAAATATTCTGCCAGATTGATTCTTGGACATATTGGTATATGTCATTCCTACTAATATGTTGATGTCCTACCCAAATGTTTAAGAACTACCCCATTGTCTAAGCTTACTTTGTGCATAATACATCTACCAATATGTTGGATTTCTATCTAAATGTCTTACATCTACCCAAATGTCCTATTTGATTCTTAACATAAAACTTGTACTAGTATATCTAAGTTCTACCCAAATGTATCTTTCCTACCCAAATATAATTAGTTCTACCTATATATGTCTTCAAGAATCAACATCTATTACATAAATCCTTTCGGTGTATCTCTCTTCTACCCATATAAAGCTCTTCACTATTCACACTTATTTATTCATACTTCTACCAATGTGTTCACACTTATATCAGTATGTCTTGTAAAGATTTTTGCTCTATCTTTCGTGTCTTGAACAGAGAATCATGAAATACTTTTGAACTCTAATCTTTTCAACTTCAAAGTCTTAGGATTCATTTTCTTATTATCCTAGAACATTCTTAAATACAATCCTAGATAAAATTTATCTTAGCCTAGTTGTGTGAAAAGTGGTGAATGTGAATTGGGGCCAAGATTGTTTTGCATGAAAATTTGTGCATGTGGATTAGTAGTGAATGTGTAGTCAATTTGGTCAAAAATGAATGTATTTTCTTGTAAAATATAGGCGCTACTTATGTGTAAACAAGTAATTTGATGACCAAATCTTGGTAGGTGGTTGGGTATATGTGGGGGTGTGGGTGTGGGGGTGTGTGCGTGTGTTTATTAATATTGTTGGTTTATTAGGCGCCAATGGTCCTTTTAGACTTGGTTCTAGGCCTAAAATGGTCTAATGAGATAAAGTATGAAATTTGAATACTTTGGTGCTTAAAATGTTTAAGAAAAGTAACTTTTTGCACTCAAGTATTCAAATTTAGATCAGACCATTGGATCGTGTCTAAAGTTTTCTCATTAGTTAGCTTATAAAATAAGTTTCATGTGGGCGTATAAATCACTTCGATCAGTGGAAATAGCGTATGCCAAAAGTTCGCATCAATGAACTATCATATGATAGCAAAAACATATCATGTATGCCACGGGGCATGGTGGCCATACTGCAGTACATCGCACAAATAAAGAGCACATGGCTATGTGCCGCATGTCGCAGCGCATGTGGCACATGCTATAGTGCACAGTCCTTATGTTGAGAATAATTGTTTGTCTTTGATTTGTGTTTTAAAGTATGTAAATGTAGTCCTTTTCATTTTTATTGTACATTAATTGGTATGTGATCAATTTCAAATGATTTTAGGAAGAAGTCTTGGGTTCCTAAGCATTTTAAAATTAATGTTTTCTTTAACTTCAATGAGGTGATGTGGTGATATGGTGATGTGGTGATTATATTAACCCCTTTTAATGTCATGCGAATATTGGGAGAGATTACAGTAAGAGTATTTTATAAACTAAGTAATTTAGTAGATGTTGACGCTATATATGATTTAGATATGTAGAATTGGCTATCCAGATCATTGGAGCAAGTGAGAGCTTGAGTAGTCACTTTCCACCGGTACCCTTTTGTAAACATAAAAGGTGGAGGCAATTAAGAACCTAAATTTCCTTCTTTATGCTTGTATTGTAGCATTGATGACTTGGTAAATGAGATATGCTATTTTATATGCAAAAATGATGCTTTATTCTTTAAAAAAAATATATGCAAAGGGGGTTATTATTGTTGGTATGTATAACAGTCCTCACCTCACCCTTCCGGAAGTCTTTTGGACTGAGCCAACCCACTTCATGGCAGCAAAGTCAGCTTTTCCCAAGGTGGTACTTAGGTTATTCCTCAATCCATTCTCACAGGGGTCTTCTAAAACCTCTCCAGATTCGAACCTCCAACCTCTACCACTTTAACGAAGTTAAGGTTAAGTTTGATACCAACTGACTCAATGGTACTAGACTTGGCCTTTTATAAAATAGTCCTTACCCTACCTTCTTGGGGGTCTTTTGGATTAGGCTAACCCACATCACTACAACAGAAGCCAACTTTTCCCAAGGTGATACTTAGATTATTCCTCACCCCATCCTCATGAGGGTCTTTTAGAACCTCCCTAGACTTAAACCTTTAACATCTACCACCTTAATGAACTTAAGGCTAAGTTTGGTACTGTTGAGTAACAGATTTAGCCTCAACTTCATTAAGGTGGTAGAGGTTGGATGTTCAAGTCTGGGGAGATTTCAAAAAACCCCCGTGAAAGTGGGATGAGGAATAACCCAAGAACTACTTTGGTTAAGGTGGTAGAGGTTAGAGGTTTGAGTTTAGGGAGGTTTTAAAAGATTCCCATGAGGGTGGGTGAGGAATAACCTAAGTATCACCTTGGAAAAATCTGGCTTGGGCTCTGTGAGGAGTGTTAAAGCTCAGTTCAAAAGACCCTAGGAGGGTAGGGTGAGGACTGTTATAATATTAAGGAATACCCAATCTAGACCAAACACTTGAATGACCCATGGTGTTGGTATTAACCACATGGATTTAAATCACTAATCTCCTCTAAAATGAACTCCCACCCATCACTATGATCATGCCATAAATTTTATGCTCAAGCCACCATAATTCACATGTCAAAATTCAATATAACTTTTCTTATTATCAAATTTTGAATTCACAATAAAATTCAAATATTCATCATCATAACGTTTGTCATTTTCACAAATAGCCACACTTGCATAATAATTTTCTAAAACATAAAACATATCCGTTAAGATATAGAAGTACATTACAAGTTCACAAATCTTATATATCAACAGATAAATTTTTCCTAGTTGCCTCAAACATTTAAGTTACTAAAGGTTACTCCTTAAACACTTGGTTCCTTGAGCTTAGATTTGAGCTCAAAAGGTTCACAATGTGATTGTCTACACATTAACAACAATCACCATCAATATTAGCTTCCTCATAACACATTTCCATCTAACTTAATCAAATCTAATCAACTCAAATTCCATTCTCATTTTTTCTTATAGGCAATGTGCACATAATCATCCTTTAACTTCATTTAACTTCAATTAGCTTAAAGAACACAATTTATACCTCTCAGCAATCAACAAATCATTACTTTGATATCTAGGTTTTTTGAAATTTGAGTACCCATGCATATAGCCTTATAAAAACTTTAAACCTAGGAATAGAAAGTTCAAACAACTCCTATTGATCCTATTAGAATCAATAGGCTTGGACAAAATGTCCCTATGTAAGAAACTATTATCTCCCATTGAAACCTTAAATGAAAAATTGCATGGAAGAGGAGAGGGATGAGGTTTGGAAGTTTATCTAGATGACTGAGGACACAAATAAGCTCCTCAAATAGTTAGAAGGTCAAACTTTAGTAGAGAATGGTGAGCTCCTTCATTTTTGTTCAGCTTTTGTTCTCTTTCTTGAGCTTGAACATGAGCTAATTTAATCATATTTTGCATCATATGTCTACCATGGCAAATGGTACAGAAAGCCTTACTCACATTTATGCACCTCCTCTTGAGCCCAAAGTAGCCCAATCCAACTCCTAGCCCAGTCGTAAGGATGTTCAAAAATTTGGTAGATTCATTAGTCATTTAAAACATCATTAACATGATTGTTTGATCAATTTACTAATATGTTACAACTTGTGAATACCGTATTTTATTTGGACTTTCAAATATAAATTAAAAACAAATAAAAATCACAATAAAATTAAGTAAATAAAATAAATAAAGAAGAATAGGTTTTTACTACAAAATTAAAATAATATAATATCTTCATAATTTTAAAATATTTTTCCTTTCTTATTGACTCCCAAATCCCCTCAATTTCGTTTCTATCAAGTTTTAATGAAAATTTAAGATAATGGAAAAAAAGTCAAATGGGGATTTGATTATGAATGATTCTATTATTAAGAGGGAAAAACCCTAATTGGGTCTATAAAAGTGAGAGCAAGAGAAAGGAAAGGACGAACATAACATTGGGGGGAAAGGCAAAGTTTGAGAGGGATGAGTTGAAAGCCGACAACAGATGATCATATAGTTGATGTTCATTCAAGTATAGTAGAAGGTACCTTAGTATTATGGAGACTTGCTATTTAATTTACTCTATAGAATGCTTTACCAATATATGCTTACTGTTTCGAATAATGGAAGCATGTGAAGTCCTCAGATTGAGAGTTTTATCCTCGTCAACACTGCTCGTTCAAAATCATTAGGCCATATTCCCATGCACGAATCATTGATGCTATGTAGAGGTGGCTCTTGCTTAATGTATTGGTGGTGATGTTATTATGTGTACAATTTGTTGAATTGAATTTGTGTCTATAGAAGATAAGCCCACCTGGAATAACATCCTGATTTTAGGATTGAGAATTTGAATATCTTTATCTATTTGATTGTTCCTTTGCCGGCTCGTATATAAACGGATCCTATAATGCAAGAGAATGATACCATGTGCGTGGGAGGTTAAAAAAACCATACCATATGTTTGTACAAATTTCTTTAGAACATTCTGAAAATATCAATTTATCATAAAGCTCATAGTCATTCAATCTCACTTATTTTTCTTTTTTTAAAATAAAATAATTTTATAAAAAGCTCACCCCTATTCAAATTCTTCATGAGTGATACTAAATCACTATGACTATTATATTGTGAGTGATATTAAATAATATCAATTGTTAAATGAAGAAATTTCTCTTTGTTTATTATTTTAGAAATGATAAGATTAATCAACACATTTCATGCCATGCTATTAATGATACTAAATCACAGTAGATCCTTAAAAAATATTAAATGAGATGTCATGAATGATACTAAGTCATCGCAGATATCAAATTTTACATTTAAATTTCATAATTCAATTATTTTATAGAATTATTCACTTTACAAATTCTTTTAAGGTTTGCCATTAGTGATACTAAATCACCATGTACACTTAGAGTATCAACTAATAGACTGTGAGTAATGTTAAATCACCATAGGTTCCAATATTGGTTAAATCTACCCTCTTGTGCATTATTAAAAAATAATAAAAATAACAAAATTTTTAGCATATTTTAGGTTATGCTTAAGTGATACTAAATCACCATGAATCTCTAAAAATATCAAATGAGATACCGTGAATGATACTAATTCATCCCAGGTATCAAATTTTAGATTAAAATTTTATAACTAAATTATTTTATAGAAAATTCACTTTAAAAATTCCTTTAAAGTTTGTCATAAGTGAGATTAAATCACCATGTACACTTAAAGTGTCAATCAATAGACTATGAGTGATACTAAATCACTATAGGTTCCAATATTAGTTATTTTTCTCTTATCCAAAAGTACTTCCTTGAAGAAATTTTTATTCAAAAAAAATAAATATAATAATATAGCCCAAAATGTGAATCCTTTCATAAAATAAATTAATTAAAAGAATTTAAAAAACTTAAATAATAATATCCTAACTACGTGAACTTTGATCCTCATCATAGGATACGTAGGCCCTTGGCTTTTGATCTTAGGTTAAGCTATCCCATGTAAATAAGTAATTTTTTTGATTTATTTTTATCTTCATTTTGCATGCAGAATAAAAGGTAATTAAGATATTATTAAAAGGCCAATTAATTGTTTACAATCAACTTAGGGTAACCATTTTTGTGAACGGGTGTTGTAGGGTGTCTAATACCTTCTTCATATACAATCAACTCCCAAACCTTTTTTACAGACTATCCTTTTCCATTATCAGTTTTTTAAGTTTTCCTAAAAACAATAGTGGTGACTCCCATTTTTCCTATATAAATCGACCTTCCTTATTCAAAAAAGTCATGATTTAGGCGTGATACAACTCTTTTCTCCTTTCAAGAATTTTGTTCCTAAAATTCAAATAAACCAACATAAAACATACATATTGAAACAAGTGAGGGTAATGTAACATCCCAAAAGATTTAATATGAGATTTATAAAATTAATTGAGGTTAATTATGTAAATTGGTGAATCAATAAAGTTAATTGACTTTTTTGGATTACTAATGGACTTATTAGAATATTGGGCAATCTTAGAATTGCATTAGAATAGATATTGAGACAACCAAGCCCAAGATCAAGACCCATTATGGAAGTAGATCTTGTGCTATCTACCTCAACAAACAAGAAGGAGACTTGAGGAGCTCTACTAGGGTTTGCAAATCTTGGCTTCTTGGAAGTGTTTGGAGATAGAAATGATCTTGGTAAGGTATATACACTTTTTCACCTCTTGTGCACATTTTTAAGCTTGTGTTTAGGTTGTTGGAGGAATGGTCTCTATAAGGGGAGTGTTTTGAATGAATCCATTGACTTAAATAAAGTTTTTGGGAGTTAATTTATGTTTCCATACTTATAGTTAGTGATTTTATGACATTTTAAAGTTGGGCTCTCGGGTTCAGATGAATCCTAGCCTTAAATTTGATGATTGGGAGTAATGTAAATTATAAACTTGTATTGTTTAACTTTATGAAAGCTAAATAGAGCTAATGAAAGGTTATTAAGGTTTGGTTATGCCAATGATAAAGTTAAAGGTTGTAGGTAGCTAATTATAGTTAGAAAGTGTGTATGTTAGAGTTTGAAGTTGATTAGTATTTAATTATATAGATTGTTATTGCTTAGATATTCTTTTAGTAAGTGAAAGTTAGAGGAGTGTATAAATTTCACAGTTAACCCTTTTAGTAACAAAAAAGTTGAGGTAATTAGATGATCTAATCATTTTGCTCGCTTGTTTGGATTGTTTATGGTTTTGTTAACTTCAATAATGTTGTTTTGATACACACACATGTGTATGTGTTATGCACTAAAAGCATACTTATGGTTTTAGAAAATTATGTAAAGTTGGAATAATTTTGAAATGGACTATAAAGATATATATTCTTGTAAAAATGGTTTTTAAAGAAGTTGTTGTATGAGTTGATCACTAAATTATCAATTATATGAAATTTCTTGTATGGATTGTAAGAAATCAAGTATGCACAATGACT
Organism: Prosopis cineraria; assembly: GCF_029017545.1. Lineage (NCBI taxonomy): Eukaryota > Viridiplantae > Streptophyta > Magnoliopsida > Fabales > Fabaceae > Prosopis > Prosopis cineraria. Next base: position 24,483 of record NW_026556547.1, read on the forward strand.
TGTTCTATATTGTTTGACATGATCATATTGTGAGAGGGTGGGAGCTTGCACTAGGGCAATATTCACTAGTACAAAAAAAAAATCTAAATTGATCATAAATGATTATCTAAATTAGTTTTATAACTGGTTTAGATATGTGAAGCATATCTACCTATTATACAATTGGTTTAGAATATATTTATTCTAAACCAGTTTTAAAACTGGTTTACATAAAGGTTAAGTAAGAAATTTTAAATTTTTTCCTTAAAAAATTTATTTCTAAACCGGTTATGATATCATAACTAGTTTAGATATAGTCTATATCTAAACTAGTTGTGGATAGAAGTAGTTTAGATATTATACATACCTAAATCGATTATAACTTATATTGGTTTAGAAAATAATATTTAAAAAAAATAGAGACATTTTTTTGGATTGGAGGTGATTTAAAAGTAAATCAAATCACTCCAATCCAAAAGAACTACCCTTATTTTTTAATCATTACATAATTTTTTATATATCTTATAATAACTTAAATTCACCATTAGTAACTACAACAAAATTATCATCTTTAGTATATATAAAGTTATTCTATTAATAAAAATCAATATATAACTACCAATAGTCAAAATCAACAAAAGAAAACAAAAAAAAAAAGCACCCTATGATTAGATCCTATAATTCAAACACAAAAAGGCATAAAGCAAGTAAAGCCTAAAAAATACAAGTAAAGTATGAGAAACAAACTCATCAAATCTTCCTCCTAGTTCATGCACAGGAGGCAAAGTGCTATTAGCTTACAATAAATAAATAAAAAGGATGAACTTTAACCACTTGACAATAGTGGTAAATGCATCATTGTCGTCTTTCTTTGTGGTAGCATTATCAACTTTCTTGAAATAAAATTGTAGAGAAAATGGCCTATAAAAAGAAATATGATTCAACCTCTTAAGTTCATAGCCATTTAACAAGTTCTAAATTAGAGACTTTTTGCCATCTATGGAGACGTTTCACTTCCCCTTTATCAAGTTAAAACTCAGCTACATTCAAAAATTTAAGTATGTCATGAAACTAATTACAATTCTTTTATACTAAACACCTAGTACTGAATGTATTGTGTATACTATAACCTACAAGCTAATTGTTGTTGTTTGCACAAACACAACACCTCTCGTTTCTGTATATATTGTGATCAAACAATAAAGAGGAAAGAAATGTATATCTAATAAAACATATTTTATAGGTTTCTTTCTCACTTCTCATGAATTATATACTTCTCTTATTTCACTATGGAAACTTATTGTATCCACTTGATCAAAACCATCAACAGTAATAAATCAAGTAGTATATAGTTAAAATTTTCTTTACAAGCATTTGAGGTAATTTCAAATATACATTTGTCTAAACCTATAATGCATAGACATGTAAAAAAAAGAAAAGCCGTGTTTGTGCCCAATGCATGTTGGTCACTCATATTAGACACAATGCAATCCTATATGACACTTTAATTATATATCAACTATCCAAACTTTATCGTGTCTCATGTTCAAAATTCCTAGATCTAACTAGACTCATTTTCCTAAAAGATATGTATATCCACCATATGAGGTAAATCACACATAAGGATCACACCAATTTTTGAACCAAAGGCCTTAAAAGCAAATAAAATTACCTATTTCCTTCCAATTCTCTTCCTTGAAAATTGCAACAACATTCCTTCATGTCTCATCCTATAGCAAGATAAAGAACACATTAAGAACAATTTAAAACAACAGAATATAAAATTAGAAAAGACATGAGGATATAAAAAAACAATTAACATATCTTGCACTCTTAAGATACCATAACATGAAACCACAAAAAGTTTTGATGGTTTTAAGATATACAAGAATATTAATAGAAATTAATCAACTAAGCTAAGTTCCCTTCTTCATTAGCTACATCTAACTAAAAATGAGAAAAAGGAGAAACTGTATCTAGACACTCACATCTTCTGCTATCCAACCACCTTTTGCACACCTTATAAGGCTAATAGTTCTCCTACATGATCAAAATATTCACATGATGAAGAGCAATTGATCCAAGACTTAGGGAAAATTGTAAATGTGACTTCTTACCATTGTAGAGAAATATAACCAGATATTAAAATAGAATGTGACATTATAACCAAAAAATAGGTAGCCATTACAATAAATATTTTAAGTATTATACATGAATAAAAAATATACTGATTGTCCTCTACAAAAGCCAAAGTAATTTAAAATTTAAATAAATTAATAACATTAAATCATAACCATATCAATTTTAGAGTGGGAAACTAGCACAGAAAGTTTTAACATTAGATATCTATGTATTATTTTGTCACTACTCTATTTGTGCATTGAACTATTTGTACCTAAAATTATTTTTTTGTCTTATGGTATGTTGGATTATGCTATGTTTGATTATCACTTTGTGATTTTAATTTTTTTTATTATTTAATTGATTTATGGATAATTGAGGAAGAGGAATTGTCATGCATATTTCAAAATGATAGGGTTGCAATGGGTTATAATTTGCAAGGAATGTAGCACAAGCTCCTGACTTTTATTTGAAGACATGTTCATGGAGAAATAGTTCAAGAAAATTTATTAGTTATGAAGCAACTATTTTTAAGATTTTTTATGGTACATGGCTATTGAACTTTTTTTTTGATGGTATATTGTTTTTATTTATGCTTACATTTGATATTTGATTAATTGGATTGGTTAAAGTATTTAATTTATTGTTATTCAAATTTGGAGAGGTCCTATTTTTAAGGGAAAACTCTATTGAATTTTATTAATAGTATATTGTTTTCATTTATGCCTAAATTTGATATTTGACTATTTGACTAGTTAAATTATTTAATTTAGTTTTGTTGAAATTTGGAAATGACTCATTTTAAGGGAAAGCCCTATCGATTGTTTTTGGTGTATTGTACTAAGTCGCGTTTTAGTAGAAAAGTGACTTGTTTTCTCAGAAACCAAGTCCCTCTTTAGCATAAGAGAGATGTGGTTTCTTAAGAAACCTTGACCCTTTTTATAAAAAAAGTGACTTGTTTTCTCATAAACAAAGTCACTTTGTATCAGAAAAGTGACATTGTTTCTTGTTAAAAAAGAGAAACGACATTTCTCTTTTTAAAAAAGTGACGTTGTTAATTGTAACATCTTAAATTTTTAATTTTGAAATTAATTACTAATTAGAGATAAATTAATAAATTAGTGTCTGATTAGAATTTTAGATGTTAAGTTGATGTTTTGACTTGTTAGGATATTGAATGAGTAGAATATAGCAAAACATGTGAGCGTAGTGAGAGTTTCCCTTACTGTGCCACACGTTACGACATACACGTAGCATGCACTGCAGCACATGGCATTGAAACTTGCTTCATATGACATGGTTAGCTCATGGTTTTTAGAGAGGAAGGGGCTGAGGAATATGAGAAGGAGAGAAGAGGGAGGATCTGTTAGGTCATCAAATTTTGGAGACTCAAGAGATGCTTTTGATCAGTTATTTGTCCAGTAAGTTTTGTACCACCTTTAGTTTTGATTCTACACTAATTTCTCTTAGTTTAAATAATAGAGAAATTGAATTAGGAAGTTTTGAAGGGTTTATTTCTTACCCTTTGGTAATACAAAGATTCTCAAAAATCAAACTAAGATTTTGCAATTAGCTAGGAAGTTAATGATAAAGCTTTAAAGTAGTAGGCTTGAAATAGCCTTAAATTAACAAGAGAAAAAGAGCGTAAAGATTGGGATAAAGTACATTGGAAATTGTAGAAGTGATAGTAGAGTTAAGTAGGGTACTTGAGATTTAAATTTATTAAGTGAAAGGAAATAGGTGGTTAAGTGTAATTAAGTGATAGTTAGTACTTGAGGTCAATTTGTAATTGACTAATAAGTTCTAAATTGTGTAGATTTTCATATTACGAGTGTGCCTTGGGGTAAAGGAAGTATGTGGAGACATTAAACGATTGAGGAAGTCCACCGGTAACTTTTTTTGTGACAGAAAGGTTGAAGTAATCAAATAACTTACTCTAATCATATAGCTTAACAATTTGTGAGTAATTATTTTACTACTTGAAGTTGTTTTAAAGCTATGCATGTTTGTGAAACTAGTGTTATACATGAAAAATGGTTTTAAGGAATGAATTTATAAAAATATATGATTAAGTATATATAAATGGATTGAAATACAAATATCTAGTTTCTATATGATCATGATCATGATAGGGGGTGGGAATTCATCCATGGGGAGGAGTAATAAAAGTCCATATGGCATATAGTCTCTTGAGTACCTAATGGGATGCAGTGTTCAAGAATTTTATCTTTGAATACCTAGTAAGGTGTGGTGTTAGATTTTTTTCTATTGAGTCCTCATATGAGTATAGTATTTGAGATTTAGGCTCCTGAGCATCTGTGTGATGCAATGTTGAAGTAATGATGCCCCGATCAAGTAGGTGATAGAGGAAAACTATAGTCTAGAAGTGAGACAAAATACCTTTGGCTGGATGATTCTACCACTGAAGGTGTGATCGAGTTAATGAGTGTGTGATTAGCCTAATAGAGCCTATGGTTTTAGTTGGGGGTGATATAGAAGTTTGAATGGTAGATGATCATGTTAGTGTAAATAATTCTAGAGAAAATGATTATAGTGAAAAAGGTTTTTAGTAAAAATGGAACATGTTTATGTGGATGTACTTATGTAATTGTATAGAAGATTTGCTTGTTATAGTTATGCATGTTCATTAATAGTAGAGAGTTATTCTATTACTAAGATTATTATCTCACCTTATGATTACGTTTTTATAGGTTCTGATAGTGAGGAGGGCTAAGGGAAAGACTAAGGATCGGCATAGTAGTACTACTGTCATGTGACCAAAGAACTTGTGTAATGAATTTGTTTTGTTGTCAACTTTAAGAATTAAGTTGCCATAGGATGCATATACATGTCTTGATATGATGTGTGATGATTTTGGTGAATCTTTGCCAATATGTGTGATAAAGTGTGATAAGTGGTGAAATGTGATTTATGGGCTAAGATTGTGTTATATATGAATATGTATAAGTAAAGGTGGTGAATATGTGGAGACTTTCACCAAAATGTTGTTCAGTGAGAATTTGTAAAAATGGGCCTTATTGTGTGTGAAAAGGGCAATTTATTGGTCAATTATGAATGTATATGTATTTGTGATAATATTACTATTTAATTAGATGTAATTGGTCTTTTTAAACTTAGTTTTAGGCCTAAAGAGGTTTAATGAGATAAAGTGTGATATTTGAACACTTTGGGTGCTTTGATTTTCAAGAAAGTGACTTTTTATACCTAAGTATCCAATCTAAGATCAGACTATTAGATTATATTCAAAGAAAGCTTATTTGATAAGATTCATGTGGCACTTGAATCACTCCAATTAAATGTCACATGTGGAAATGGTGCAAGTCAAAAGTTCACATATGTGAACTATCATGATAACAAACACTGTCATGTGCACTACGACACATAACATAGAGAGGGAGGTTATGGCTTTATACCATATGTCGTAGCACATGTGGTACATACCACATCGCATGGTCCCTTTTCTGAAATTGAGTTTTTGATTTGTTTCTTATACTGACAAGGGAACATGTAGTGTATTGGCTTTCATTATGCATTATATATTTATATTTGAATGTTTCTAAATGGTTTTGAAAAGATTTTGGGATCCTAAATGTAACATCCCGAATTTCTAAACCTGCATTAATAATTGATTATGAAATAAATTAGTGATTTAATGTGGGATTAGGGTTTTGAATAATAAAGTGTAGTATTAACTCATTAGGGTGTTATATGAGTATATATGAGAAGAAGAATGAGGTTCAGGATTAGAGTGTGTGAGCATAGTGAGGATTTTCCTTACTATGTGGTGTGCTGCTGTAGAGGGGCGGATATGCTGTGGTGTATGGTGTAGAAATCAAATTAATTGGAATGTGTCTTATTCAAGAAACAAAAGGGAAGAACAAGAGATAAGGGCTTAGACGAGGAAAAGGTGCTGACATATGTTAAGGCAAGCAAAATCAGGAGTAAGAGCGATGTTTTCGACTTGTTATTTATCAAGTAAGTCTCGTACTGCTTTAACATTTGATTCTACCATATTTTCTCTTAGTTTTGACTAGTGAGAAATTAAATTTAGAAGTTTTAAGGAATTGATTTCTTACCCTATACTAATAGAAAGGTTCTACAAAACTAAACTAGTACTTTATGACTAGTTTAAGTTAGAACGATAAAGCTTTGAAGCTATAGACACAATTGACCTAGTTTAGAGAGAGAGTAGTGAGAGAAATTTTGGCTAGGTAAATGTTAAAGCTTGTAATGAGGGGTAATCAGTTGTGATACGTGTGACTAAGTGTGAATTGTAGAATTGATAGCGATTAAGTGTTTAATTATGATAATTAGCACTTTTTATCATTAGTGAAATTAATTTTGGATGCCAATTTTATATAGGTTCTAGTGTGTGACGTGTAGATAAGCGAAGAAAGATTCGAGTAAGGAAATTACACGGGTAATCCTTTCTATCGAATAGAAGGGTTGAGGTAACCATATAGTTTATTGTGTTTATTAACTATTATAACTATGTATAAGTAAATACAAAATGAGAAATTTGTTGTTTTATGAGTTTTATGCATGATTTGATATTATAAATGGTTTTAGCATGAACATTGATTTGTGAAATGAAATTTGAAAGGTTATTAGTTTTGATTGATATTATGTTATGTATAAAAGTGTATATTATGGAAATGTGAAAGAAAGTAGTGAAAATTGTGAAAAGGGCATGATCATAAGGGGTGAAATTTCATACAGGATATGTGGGGATGTGTATGTGGAGATGTGAGTGAAAAAAATTATATGATTGTGCTAGCACCATGGGACATCCGATGCAGTGTTGTACGGGTTGTTATCATGGGTAATCCAGTACAACATACTATGAAACTATTACCATGAGACATCCGGGCAGTCTGGCATCTTCCTAGTGCCTGTTAGGGTATGGTTAGGAGTAAACGATACCTTTATTACAAGTGTGCAAAGAGGGAAACTATATTCCATAGGTGGGTTAAATTACCCTTGGCTGGGTGTTTATACCATTAAAGTGTGCTTATGTCAATGAGCGATTGATCTAATAGAGCCCATGGTTTCATGTTGGGGAGCTTAAAGGATCGATAGATAAATGATTGCGCTAAGGTGTAAAAGTGTGTGAATGATTTATACATGAAAGTGATGATTTAAGCTATAATATAATACATATATATGCTATACTATGGTTTTTGTTACTTTAACATGGTTATTTGTGGTAATAGACATTAAATGAATTATATTGGTTGTTGAAATTTTTATCTCACCTGTAATTATTTATATTTTTTAAGTTCTAGAACCAGTGGTTCAAAGGGTAAAGACATTGGTTAAGTTGAGATCTCTCATTTAAGCTATTGTAAGGATTTGGTGTAATGAACTTGTGTGTTATTAGATAAGAATGTGTAGAAGTTTCCTTAAGATTCAAAACATGTGCATAGTGTGTTGAATGTTGTGTTTGTTAGTTTTGAGCTCCTTAGCTCTTTGTATATGTGTGAATGGTGAAATGATAAAATGGGCTAATAGATGAATGTGTATATGTGTGAATATGGGATGCTTTAAGTGTATATAGTAATGATTTGGCCTTGTATAAGATTGTTAATGAAAAATGTGATTTTGCCCAAAAGTATGATATGCGCAATTTACAGGCAAATGTGTGTTTGTGTGTTATATTGTCTATGTGTATGGTCAATTCGGTGTGTATTATCCATTTGGACGTGGTCAAGGCCCAAAAACTGGCTAGTGACATGTTTTCGAATTGAGAGGCTTGAGTGACAAATTTTAACTTAAAATGGTCAAAATGTACTTGGGTATCCGACTTTTGAACAGGATATCAAGTTGAAATGAAACTAGTGTCATCAGTTAGATTTTGATACAAGCTTTATGTAGATGCTTAAACCACCCCAATTAGACATTTGATGCAGAAATGGCGTACATTTGAAGTTTACACCAAAAATTTGCAAAATGATAGCAAAATCAGGTGTGTGTGTGTTTGCGATGCATGTATTTGTATGCCACGGCGCGTGGCACAAAATGGGCAGTTGTGGTTTTTGTGCCACATGCTGCTGTGAGCATGTGGCACAAGCCGTGGCGTATTGCCCTTAGTTTGACTTAATTTGTTTATAAAGCACATATTTTCTTGGTCTTTGATACAATTATACCTATTGCTTCCGTTGTGTGTAATGTTCTATAATTTGAGTAATTTATGAAATGATTTTGAAAATCTTTTCTTGGGATCCCAAAATTTTCAAATTAAATAATTTTGAATTAATTAGTTTTATAAATAGTGGAATGTATGGTAATGTCAATGAGGGCATTACACTAAATCTTTTAAAGGAAGTATTTTAAAAAACTTGACTAATGGTCAGTTATATGAGGCAATTGGGGTAGTTCTGGTGAATACTACCTAAGGTTACATTAATCTTATTCACATCACTAAACAATGTGATATGGATTAGTCCAACTTTTTAAATCACTTAGATCTATGAGCTCCACAATAGTAACATGCAATACTTTTAAAATAGCAACATGAAAAGCCCTTTTTATAGTAGTGTTACTCTCTTAGGGAAATGACCTAAGTTGCACCCTTTATTACATTAAGGTTAAACCCCAATTAATATCCTAAAGTATTTAAAGGTGCAATGTTCCCTAACATTTTTTAAATTGATATAATATTTAAGGTTGTTAAAAAAACTCTGTTGCAAGCTATGCTTGCTTATGGGAGTCTTGATGGGAATGCAGATGTGATCAAGAGTTTGATAAACTCTTTTAGTGTTTGTGAACTAAAGTTTCTAAGGCAGGTGCTCTAGTTACTAACCTGATCATTATCCTTCTTCTTTCCTTTTCTTCCATTTCATTTTCATTGTAAAGATGTGTGTCGTTGGTGTTACCAATACACTGTAGTATGTCCTTGCTGTGCCATGCATTGCACATGTAATGACTTATAAGTGCTATTATGACAGCTCCTGAGATAAATTTCAAAGTACTCCATTTCTCCATCTGACATTCAATTAAAGTAATCTAGGTATTTACAAAAGCGCTTTTAAAGCATTAGCTATTGACACTAGTCTCACTCATATATCATATCTCATTAAAAATTTAGACACCCATTTACAAACGCACTACTTTTTATCTTAAAAACACATCTAGGGCATCCAATTTCATTTCTAAGTGCTAAAAGTTCACAAAAGCCCTAGATCACCCTCAAGAGACTAGGAAAGACCTATGCAACACATTACAAACATTCAAAGACACATAATTTACAATTTCAATACTCACCCCTTAGTCATAAAATAGAAGGTAGAGTGAAAATTACTATAAAATACCCTAATACTACTTTACAAACATCCGTATCATTAATATCTATTTGCACTAGTATTGTGGCTCTATCAAGGTATCAAAATTTATCATACAAACAATCTAGGGCCCAAAATACATAATTCAACTCAAATCATCTCATATAGTGCAAATAATCAAAACAATGCAACTCCTAGTTGGCAATTTCATTAAAAATTATACACATGAATCTCAACATAAATAAGGCTTACAAGTTAGGATAATGAAATCTTATGCCTCAAGATGTTTCCCTCTATCTTAACCTAAGGAGCTAGCACTTGTAATGGGAAATCCCTAAATGTATACTTTCACAGATGATATAATTCTTATTGTGAAGATAAGAGAAGAAATGAATTATAAATTTAAATTATGAAGGAGGATATGGGAGTCAAAAGATTTCCACCTAAGTATGAGTAAAACAATATCTACATTATAATTTTGATTAGAGGTTAGTGAGTAGTAATTTAGAAGTAAAATTGGGTGATCTAATCATACCATAAGTGAAAAAGTGTTAGATATTAGAAGTGATTATTCACATAATAGGAAAATTAATAGAGATATTGCCCATAGGATACAAGCTAGGTGATT
>NW_026556548.1:0-34510 GCF_029017545.1 Prosopis cineraria
GGGACTGGTGGAGGGCTGAACAATGAGACGATAGGGATTGACGTGAAATTAATCCAGAAGTTCGTTTTAATTTATATTAAAAAAAATTTCATGAAACTTACGGATTCTCAATTTAAAAGGATCTATTCCCAGGAAATGCAAAACAGAACGAAAATTTATTACCTCCCGCAAAGTAGGCGCAGCTTTGATAACCTGACATTAATTCAAATTCGAATTATATACAAAAGGTATAAGGTGCGTGCTCGAGAATTAAGAATAACACATTATCACGTGGAATATATATATATATATATGCATTTATGTATGTATATGTTTATCAATATTGATATGATCAATCAATATAAATTCAAACAATTTAAACCCAAATCGACAAAGTGACGTAATCAATTCAGTTCTGTGAATGTAGAAAAATATTTTATGAGATTTTCCTTCAATTAAACTTGACAATCAAACAGTCATAGAAAATAAACAAGGAAAAGATTTCGAGTTGTAGAGACGCTGACATTTAAAACTTAACCAAGGGATCAAAATACAGAGAAAGGATTAGTGATTTGCTACAAACTACTGCAATATCGTAAGTTATTCCCATAGGACTATAACAGATGGAAGTCTGAACAGGCTCGCACCGGACAGTCTGAGTTTCAGCGTTGAGATAGCCATTACTGTCAATTGGACAATGAAGATCAGAACAAGGTCGTGTCCACCAATAAACCTCAAATTCTGAGGAAATCACTGTGTGAATGTCAGCGCATGACTTGATTCCACCAGGCACCGACATGTTCACTTAAATTTTTGGCCAAAAAATGTTTACTGAATTTTTAAAATCAATATTCAAATTTAAATACTCCTGGACCCATTTAATTTAGAATGGGAACTGGAGTTTAAAAAAGAATCACCTTCGCAAAAAAATTGAATCCATTTTAAAAAATATTCTACAATTTACGAAATACAGTGGAAATGATTGTTTCTTTTAAATATGCTTGAAATCAAATATGTGGCTTTGAAGATCACAGAACGACTGTAGACCTGACAAGGTAATTTTCCTTCAAGTGTGTCTTCTTTTCCTCTTCTAACCCTAACAACAGAAAACAACCGAACCCAGAAAATGATTCCCGCTGTTTGGCATGTGGTCGGTTTTGCCAGATCCAGCCTTTTCGAGCTTTCCTTTTGCCTTCTCCTGACGAACCACAGTGGGATTGCTTTAAAAGAAAATCCAGAATATATACGTGATCGGATATTGGAATTTTGGATAATGAGTGTTATGAGTTATATGACGAGGTAATAACTCGCTGACATTCCCACGATTCCTTTGCTGACGCTGTTGAAGACTCGCTTTTTTTTTTTTTTTTATTGCTGTCAACCTAAGTTCAAGTGTTCCCTAGGATGACTTAATTAATTAATTTGCATTTTTTCACCAATGAGATTTTTCACAAATGAGTTTTCTCCATATTCATTAATGAGTCTTTTTCTCATCGAGCAAAATGAAATTTATTTTAAAAGGGTGAACCTTTCTCTCGAAGTTCTAACTGATAGAACAGAATGGAAATGATAATTAGAGATCGATATTACTGATAATTACTAACTTCATTTACAATTAAAATAATTTTAATTATTGAAATAACTATTAAAAGGTTATTCTATAATATTAAAATATTATAGAAGGACTATGGTCTTCCTTAATTAACTGTAAATTTAAAGAATATTACTTTTGAATGTATGAAAAGTTATTTTGAATAGATTGATAGTTTTACTAATATATACATCGTATCTTATAAATTTAAAAAAATTAATTATAAAAAGTTTTAATATTAATCATGAACTTATGAAAATTTAGTTGTGAATAAATATTTGTAAACACATGTGGATAGAACTGCTACTTAAAACTAATTTTGCTTCAAAGCCTAAGGCCTAAATAGCTAACCTTGATAAGTACGGTTATATCTCGTGACTTTTCTTGCAAGACTTAACTTTGGCTCTCAAGGCTTTAGTCCCTTTTTTTTTTTTGCTTTTTCTTAGTTTAAAAATCTAAAAATATATATTTATAATTCCAAAAAAAAGTATTACATATAAAATTAAGTTTAGGAAAATAAATTTAAATCAATTCATCCCACAACAAATATAGAAAAACTTGAATATTTAAATCTAATAATGAATAAAAACATCAAGATTAATACCAATAAAAATTAGACTTGACTAACATTATCAACTAAATCTTAATTAATAAATGAGAGATGGACGAGTGGGTCTAAGATATTCATTTATTTTACTTAGATATTTAATCTTTTATTTTTATATTAAAATTTTAAAAAATATTAAAAGGGTTAAAAGTGTTGGCTTTTTTTTTGGGCTTGAAAGGGATGGGCCGACAAATTTTGCCTTAATTCACAGTTATACGTAAGGATCCTTAAATCATTATTTACAATTAAAACTATTTATATCAATTCATAACTAACATTTCATATATTGACAAATGACATTTTTTAAATTCACAATTGAATATCTTGAATTACAAATAAAACTGAAAATATGAATTGAAATAGACTTATTCATTTTGATGATGGGTTATGAAAAATAATTTGCTTTTAATGTGGGATTAAATGAGCCAGCTCATTTCAATCAAGAGGTGGCCCATTTAAAAAAAAATTAACTCTTTTCATTTATCACATTACGGAAAAGGGGACAAGCAAGGCAACAGTAACGGACTTGCCTCTCCCCACAACCTTTCTCCCCACTTCCCTCCATTGACTTAAAATAAAATTTGAATTGTCTAAATTAGATGTAGATTAAATTTGGATGATTCAAGTTTAAATTTTTTAATTCTATAATCATAAAAACTCATAGTAAAATCTAAATTTTGAACTATACAAAGGATGTATTGATAATTAATATATAACAATTATAAAAATTTTAACATTAAATTGGATTTTTAAATTAAATCTATACCATGTTAAAAATAAAAAATATTAAAATTATTTTATAAATTTTTATTTTAATAAATATAAAATAATATTTTAAATCTAACCATTCAATTATAATGGCAGACATGATAGTGAAGATGAACCCATGAAATAACGCGTTCGCGTTTGATGCTCATCGTCTTAGTGAGCATCGAGCGCTAATCATTATGTGGCTAAATCAAGACTTTTGATTTTATCCTGAAATGATCTCAATTGTTCATTTTAAATTAATTTTTAAATATTTTAAATATTATATTTATGAATATAAAAATTAGAAAAAATCTTGATATTAAATTTGGATTGCCTTCCGTACTCATTCAAGAATAAGAACCATCATATTCATAATAGTTGATGAGATATGAATCATTCAAATTTAAATTTTATTTTTAATTACATTTATCAAAATAAAAAATATAAAAAATTTTAATTACTTTTTTTATTACTAATCTGGCCAGTATAGATTTAATCTAAAAGATCTAATTTAATATTATAATTTTTTATAATTTAATTATCCAGATGTATTTTGGAGAGTTCAACTATAATCTGGATGATTTGATTTAATATTAATTTTTTTATTATTTTTACATATTATATAAATATATTATAGACAGTCCTAATTTAATATTAGAATTTTTTTAATTTTTATATTCATAAATATAATATTTAAAATATTTAAAAATTAATTTAAAATGAACAGTTAAGATCATTTTAAAATGAAATCAAAACTTTTAATTTACCCGCGTAATGATGAGTGCTCGATGCTCATCACGGTGATGAACATCAAATGTGAACGCATGAAATAACTCTCTCTCCCCCCTCTACTCACACGCAACCTAGCTTTCTCCACACGAAAGAGAGAACACGCACACAAAGCTGCACACCCGCCCCTGTCCACCGGACTTGATCTTGCAATAGAGGTGTAAGTGATGCCGTCAGGCTTTGGCAAGAAAAAAAATCGTATCTGCCAACAAATTTGCAAGTCTGTGTAAATTTTGTTTTGATAACAACCATTGCAATGGGACCTGTTGATTTTTTAAATTGTTCTTTTTTATTTTCATTTGAACTGTGGAATTATTTTTAGAAAAAATAATAATAAAATTTTTTTAAAATATATAAATAATAATTTAGTTTCTTAAAATGTCATAATTCTCCTAGAGACTTTTCATCATTAATGAATTTATATAAATTATCAAATTGTCCTCGTTGAAAATAAATGATCCACAATTTTTTTCTTATTTTGCAACTTTTCTTCTTATATTCGCAACAATACAACAACAAATAAATATGTGAAATTGTGATTTGCTATTGCATTATTGCGACTATAAAAAAAAGTTATGAATCATTTATTTTTAACAAGAAAAATATGATAATTTACATAAATTCATTAATGACAGAAAAATTCCTAAAATTTTCAGAAAAATTATGACATTTAAAGGAACTAATTTATCATTTATATATTTTAAAGGAATTTATTATCATTTTTCCTTATTTTTATACTCTTTAATTAATACATTCATTTGACCTTTTTTTCAAAAAATATTTGTTTGCAAGTTTTTGTTATAAAACCCCTTTTTAATAACAGTTCTAAAAGCCTTCTCATGTACTTGTGCGTGCAAATAAATAGCGCTTGCTGATAACATTTTTATTGTATGTTTGGATACTTAAAATGAATTAATTTTGAAGTTAAAGCTATAATTTTGTAAAAATATACACCAGAACATCTATTTAGGGTAAACTATTTGTCGGTGCTTATATTTTTCCTTGATTTTTGATTGGGTACCTACACTTTTTTAATTTTTTATTCACTCCTTCAACTTTTATTGGTTAGCTAATGGTCCCTGTGAAATAAAAAGTACATTGAAGGGAAAGTGGAAGAGATAACAGCATTAAATTTGAAAAAGTGGAAGAGGGATCTCCATGCGAGTTGCTTCACAGAGGAAAGAAGGCTTCAATCTTCAATTGTCTAAACAATTGTGGATCAAGGCGATTAGGAATTTTGCAAAGCGGTGTTCGTGTGATTTAAATCTATCTTCGTCCACTCGCCAAAAATCTTCGTGCGATAGGGTGATCTTTGTTTACCAGAAAGTGCAGCGCAACAATCTCCATCAATTTGAACGGGTCAGCTTTGTCTCTTTGATTTTCTGGTTTAAGGATGCATCGCAGGCAAGCTACGACAAACTAGTTATTATATGCAACGTGCATTCGTCCAATTATGTTGGTGAGCTTCAATTAAATCGAAATCGTCTCTCATGAATGCACTTTGTTCGTTCGACTTGTTTTTTTAGCCTTTTCTCTCACTGCCTATCTGTCCCTTGTAAATTCTTTGCTGCTTCGGTGCTTCCAGACACCACAACTCCTTCCGTATAAAAACTCCAAGGTTAGGTTCTAATATACTGCTACATCCGAAGGTTCAATCTTAAATGGTCTCTGGGATCTAATAAAACGCTTGGTTTTAGGATAGAGAAATAGTGTATATTGTAGACTGATCGAAGTCGAGACTCAATGGAATAAAGAATGAGTTTGAAATATCACATGTGTCTTTAATGTTTCCTTAACGTTTTGGATTTATCGCTAGCCTGTGTATCCCTCAATCATTTTTCAATCCATAAGGGCTGACAAAGCTCGTAGGGGAAAGATAAAAGGAGTGAACAAAGAAAAAAAAAAAAGTATAGGTACCTAATCAAAAACCAAGGAAAACTATGAGCACCGACAGCATGGTTTTTTCCTAAAATTAATTATGAACTGAAAATTATAATTTTTTAAAACATATTCAGACACTTTAAGGTTAATTATAAAGTCAAAATTATAGTTTTTTTAAAAATATTATAATAACTTCATACATGCCAAAATTAATTATAAATACAAAATTATAATTTATAAAATAAAGTTTAGGTGATTTTTAGATGAATTGTAGGAGAGCTGAATTTAAAAGCATGTGATAGTTGCTCATGGGATAACTATGTTTTTGAGTTTATAATTTACTTTTACATGTATGGTGGATTGGTGGTGTTTGGATTTTTTTTTAAATAATAATTCTGAGTTCGTAATTAATTTTAACATGCAACAGGTGTATTGAGATCAAAGTTGTCAAATTCATGAGTTTAACTAGACTTATTATGAGGATGTAAGCTTAAATTATGAGCTCAAAAAAGTTTTCTACCATAGATAAATAGCAATTAAAAGTGTATGATTAAATAATTAAAATATAAAATATGATCATAATTTGATTTAAATATATCTCAAATTTAAACTATTAAATTAAATCTATCTATATTGATAGATTATCACACTCAATGTAGAAATTTCAAAACAAGACAACTAGCTTATCTTTGATAATTATTGCTATCTTTTTTATTAATATTAGTTTTTACTTCTTGAGTTTTAGTGCTCTTTGAATTGAATCTTGCCATTTTCTACGAACAAATTTTATACATTGTATACTTAACTTGCTCAACTTAATAAAAGATCGACAAGTTAAAAAGTTTAATTAAATTTACATCTAATCCAAATTTAAGAGCGAGTTGACAATATTTTATAAGTTAAAAGCATAAAAACAATGATATTGGTTTAACTAAGTTTGAATTTACAAATAAGTTGACATAATTTTGTAAACTATAAGTGTAAAAATGGTAAAATCAGATGCTCAACTTGTGAGTTTGAAAGCTATTGATGAGATATTGAATCATAATTTTGAGTTTATAATTAATTTTAGCATGTGATAAGGGCATTTAAATGTGTTTTTGCAAAATCCTAATTTTGCCTGATTTTCAATTTTGTTTCTTGATTGTACTTAAAAGTAATTTTATTAACTAGCTTTATAAATCAATTGTAATGTATAGCACAATCAATTATATTAAAAAACAATTATATTAATAACTTTATCTAACCTAAGATAGCAAGTGGCCAAGGTCATGTTTAATTTGTTGGAAAAATTTAAAAGAGTTAAATCTTTATATCTCAATTCATATAAACAAGTAAAGTGATGCATGCGTACCTGAAGAATCATGAGTGCTTGAGAAATCTCAATTACCTCGAGTATAGATAGGTACACAACTCACAAAGTCCCAGAGCCTTTAGAGAGTTCAGAGATAATAGAGTAGAAGAAATGAGTCGTGTCTCTGCGGTTATCAACTGATTCACTTATATATAGATTAGATTGGTAACTGCCTTATTAAATAATAAATAATTATATATCCTATTATCTCAGACTCACTCAGTTAAGAGATAGAGAATAACTGACGACTACTGGGTTGTGAGTTGGGCCTCTGTCCATTGGGCTCACTTGTGTGGTCTTCCTATCACGGTCCACACAAGATTATAAAGACCAATCTATTTGGACTTATTAATTAATGTTAATTCATAATTAAATAAATATTCTAACAAAAAGGAGTAGGGATATGAAAAGAAATTAGAATAAAATAATAAAATGAGTCTTAAAAATATATTTGTTACAAGAAGACAAAAATACATCTTGATTATTTTAAAATCAGGACAAAAATACAACGTGGTCTTCTAATTCTACATAAAATTTTTTTTGGCATTTTAATTTTATAAATTATTTTTAATTATTTTTATTGTTTATAAATATTTTTTATTGATTGCACATGCTACGATTGAATATTGAATATAAACACAGAGATTTGAATCTGATTCACCATGTTACGAGTTATTAATCCTTTAGTTAAACTAATCCCATTGATATTTTTTAATTTTAATATGATTAGTTACGCATCATACTTTTCTGGCAATCTATTTTAAAAAAATTAAGAATGAGAGGATTGAAAAATAATTTTAAAAAGAAAAAATTATATATGGATTTTATGGAGCAAACTTTTTTATAAATTAGTCTCATGAAATTTAAAAATTACAACTAGATTTTTTGAAATCTGTGTGTAATTTGAAAATGAGATAACAAAACAATAATGTTCATATTGAATATATATGCATTACATCAATCAAATAACTTACAGTTATTTTATCAATAATTTACAATTATAATTTTAATTTTTTACAAATGTAACTTCATATATTCAATAATTTAGTTGATCATTTTAATTATTGAATACGTAAAGTTACAGTTATAAAAATTTAAAGTTATCATTGTAAATTATCTATGAAATAGTTGTAAATAATTAATGTTAAATTTTATTAGTAACACATGATTGTTTAATTATTGAATACATGAAATTACAGTTATAAAAAAAATTAAAATTATAGTTATAAATTACTGATGAAGTAGTTATAAATTAATTCTTTAATTAATAATTTATATTTAATAAGGATATTATTGTCCTTAGAGTTAATTTTAAATTACACCCCAATCCTAAGGGATCTTACAGTGATTTTCAAACTTTGGGGGACTTATGGATAAATTAATCTGTTTCATGATATCTATACATAATTTTTCCTTTAAAAAATAAAGGTGATGAAATAAAAATCAGTGCGAGGTTAAAATCCTCAAAAGTAATTGTAAGTTTGTAACCCCGAGAAAACGCAATCTTGTGGTGGCGGATGCATTTTTCCTTCGTCGACGAACTGGCGTTCTTCACTCCGTCGGACGCCGTCCACCGCTGTCAGCCTGCGGGGTTGTTCACAGGGAAGTAGTGAAGAAGGTTCGAACTCTAGGGCTTCCCCAGAACTCGGTGAGATTGATATTTTCGATCTGGCTTTGAATTTGTTCCTCACATCGTCTGCTCCCTGCGTGGTTGTTCTTGCTTTATTTTAATTTGTTCAGTTTAATTCGGCTTTGAATATGGTCGTGCAATCGTTTGAATGTTGACGCTTTTGAATTTGGGAATATTTACAGATTGAGTTTAATTTCTTTTCTTTTTTGTCCTAGTTCTTGCTTGAATGGTGTGTAATTGGCTACTATACTTCTGCCCTCTTCATTTTGATTACTAGCGACCTGTATGCCTTAGATTTTGTTGTTTTGCAATGTTGGATTTGTTGCGCATTGGCATTCTGTTTATTGATCTCTTTATATTATCATCAGTTTGGAAAATTCTCAAGGTATTTGTGACGTATGATCTCGTAAATGACTAAGCTTGAGCTGTGTCAAAGTATCTGGGGCAAAGCATTAAAAAGTTATTATATCAACTATGCATATTTCACAGATTTCAGTGGGGGCAGCAGATGCCCTCACTGAGTGTAATATAGGTCCCCCTATGATGCTTGTTGAATGTCCATTATGTTGGTTGCAATGCATCCTCACTTTCGTTTTCTCACTGACAATAACACGCTGGTCGCTGGGAGCCAATTTGGATTTAACTATCATCAGAAAAGTAATTCCACATGAAGTCAAATTGCGTGTTTGTTGTCTTGATTCGACATTCATTTCACTGCATTTTATGAAATGCATGTTAATTTCCTGCTAATTTAAATTATGCACAGAGCCATGCCTTTACTTGGGGTTACACCTACTTGTTTTTGCAGATTCAATGAGATTTATCTCTTAAAATATGATTACAAGAAGCTTTGCTGATGGCATAACGAAACCGAGTTTCCTACTAACACAGACAAAAATGCCAATTCTAACATTTTGCCATTCTAAGTTTAGTTCTTCATTAACTCTACAGTTGCCTTGTAACTGCATGAGAAGAATGGGTTTGATTACGCAATTTAAATGTTCTGTTGCTAATAGAACATTGACGTCTAGTTCTGTGGCTTCACCTACATCCAAACCAGGCTCCATTGGCTTGAACAGGAAACAAGGGCGTTCATCCTCATTATATAGTCGTCCTAGTTTATCAGAAATGAACAAAGAGAGGATGGCAAACCGTGAGAAGGTTTACGCATTCTTGCGGGGGATTGGTATTGTCCCTGATGAGCTTGATGGTCTGGAACTTCCTGTGACAGTTGAAGTCATGAGGGAACGAGTAGACTTTCTTCACAATTTAGGGCTTACAATTGAAGACATCAATAATTATCCATTAGTTCTTGGCTGCAGTGTCAAAAAGAATATGATTCCTGTGCTTGATTACCTTGGTAAATTGGGAGTCAGGAAATCTACTTTCACACAATTCTTGCGGAGATATCCACAAGTTCTTCATGCTAGTGTTGTTGTTGACCTTGAACCAGTGGTTAAGTATCTTGAGGGGATCGATATCAAGCCCAATGATATTCCCCGGGTTCTCGAGACATATCCAGAAGTGCTAGGATTCAAGCTTGAGGGAACCATGAGCACATCAGTTGCTTATTTGGTTGGTATTGGTGTTGGAAGAAGAGAAATTGGAGGGGTTCTAACACGATACCCTGAGATTTTGGGAATGCGAGTTGGCCGAGTAATCAAGCCTTTTGTGGAGTACCTGGAAAGCTTGGGAATTCCAAGATTAGCCATTGCAAGAATAATAGAGAAACGACCTTATATTCTTGGCTTTGGATTGGCTGAGAAGGTGAAGCCAAATGTTGAAGCTCTTGAAGCGTTCAATATTAGAAGAGCATATCTGCCCTCTGTAATCGCACAGTTTCCTGATATCATGGGAATGGACTTGAAGCCAAGGCTAGAGAATCAAAGCAATTTACTCAAATCTTTACTTGATTTGGATTCTCAAGATTTTGGTAGAGTTGTTGAGAAGATGCCACAGGTGATCAGCCTCAGTAGTTCACCTATGCTGAAGCATCTTACTTTACTCAAGGATTGTGGGTTTTCCTTGCAACAAATGAAGAAGATGATTGTTGGTTGCCCTCAACTTCTCGCTTTAAACATTGACATCATGAAACTTAGCTTTGATTACTTTCAAAAGGAGATGGGGAGGCCTTTAGAAGACTTGGTTGCTTTCCCAGCCTTTTTTACATATGGTCTGGAGTCAACTGTAAAACCTAGGCATAAGATGGTTGCCAAGAAGGGAGTGAAGTGTTCCCTCGCATGGATGCTTTGTTGCTCAGATGACAAATTTGAGCAACGAATGGATTATGACACTATTGACATGGACGAAATGGAAACGGGACCATCATTTGACATGAATGCACTGATGGAACCAAGGAGTGATGAGTCAGCTTCTGATTACGATGACACTGATGATGATGATGATGAAGAATAGAGTAGCCAGATTTCTTCCCACCGTGAGGATTTTGTGCTCTCCTAGGAGGATCTTTGTATAAAAGAGTATGAATGTTATACTTCTGTAAAGGTGAATTTCTACCTCAGAAGCAATTGAGAGTTAAATCGTAATTTTTATTCTTGTCATTTATGCGGTGCGGTATTGGATCTAGTTCTTCGATCCTTTTAGCTTCCAGTTCCTATTCGTACCCATTATTATATAGACAGAGACGTCGTCTTTCATGTCAGAATTTATGCGGTGCGGTGTTGGATCCAAGTGATTGAACGTAGAAAGAAAGAAAACTCCGAAATATTTATTAGACACTAGTATTTCACATGCTTGAGTTAATGTTTGCCAACATGACATGAAAGATGACCAGTGACGCGAGAGGCACCTTAAAGGCATGCATGGAAAATACATTGATATGAATTATTGTTGAATCCGACCAAAAACATGTATTGTTTCAAAACCTGTTGGAGTGAATGCCGCTTGTCCAAATCACTTATATATAAATTATAGGGGGACATTTAGGGTTGCATATTTATGTGAAGTAACGTACGCAAGGCAGCCTGCGTACAACGGAAAGAAGCAGCTAGTTGTTAGTGTTATTTTATTGTATTTATATTTATAGATATGCCGATCGGGTCACAGAAATTTGCTTATCTTAAAATTGGAAACTAAAGCCACGAAACTGTCGTCAGTCACAGCTCTCAGTGATCGTGGCTAAATTATGAATTATAATGGCCCGCCAAAAGCACGCAATGCAATCCGATTTTTTTCCTCACAAATCCAATCCGACTTCGTTAACTCCTCTACTCCAAGCTAGCGAGTAATTATCCTTGGTTCTTACATCAAATATTGCCCCGATATTCTGTTTATCCTATCTGTTACTTCTTTTTAAGTGTCTTAGAGTACTGCAAGCCTGCGACACATAATTAAAGAGAACCTATGAAGAAGCACATTGTGCTTTGTTCTATTCACTGTCTCATTTCATATCAAAATCCGTTACAAGTAGCTTTTAGCCTAACTGAGATCTCGAATCAAAGCTACGAACTAGTTGATGTTTAAGACCTATGCAACAACTATACAAATCATTCCTCTTTGTTTTCTTTCTATTCTTTCAGTCAGCGAAGGATTAAGTGTGTGAAAAAGCGGTGAAGGGGGAAAACAAACTGGGTGATGGCTGATGAATCTGGCCACTTCAATCATCTTCAAAGTCAGTGAGGTATTTAAGAGTAAATTTTATCCTTGAGTTTTCCGTTGCTGTCACCTTATCAAGAGTGTGCCATGGCTTCTATGCTCCTTCCACCTGTGTCACTCATTCACTTTCAATGTGTTCTTGTCTTATTCCCAATGCCAAATGTCTTGAACTAAATTTGGAGTGGCTCTAGCTAGCATTTGTCAGGATGTCATCTGTGAACACGGCATTCTTATAGGCGAAAAAACTACTGTGAGCCGAGCATGGTCCGAAAGGCTGTAATCTTCTGGCCATCTACCTTTCTCCACCTCGGGAGGAAATAGTACTGCATTTTTTACACTGAAACCAACGGTTTGCTCCCTTTGGCCATCGGAGACATCCTTGTGCTCTTCATTCCTGTATTCGTTCCCCTCATCTGACTCTGGCTTCCAGAGTTGCTCCTACAACCCCATAACATAACAACCATGAAATCTCAGACAAAGATTCAGACTACAAAGAAAATGACACCAGTTAAAAAGTGCTACAGCCACTGTGGTTGTCATGACCACAGGAGAGAAAGGGCTGTCATGACCATGCAGATAAATTGTTTATGTAGCACTAACATGTTCAACCACTCACACCTAGTTCTGGAGAATTGAAATAGTGGTTTCACATATGATAGAACACAAGCGAGACATAGTAAACATGCAACAATGAAAAAAATAGTGGTTATTTAAATCTGAATACTATTGTGCTTTGGTGCAGAAAAAATACTCCAAATACTTTATGCTGAGGGTTGATATTCAGGGAACTGCCTTACCAGAAATTCTTTATAATCCAGAACACCGTTTCCATCTATATCTGCTTGGGACCACAAGTCCGTTGTCTCTTCATCACTCAGCCCATGGCAATGACCAAATAAATTAAGCTGCAGAGAATGAAGAAAAAATTTATCCACACAAGGGCTTCTCAGACACGCACCGGCTGGCCTCTCTCTCTCAAACACACACACACACATTATCTGAACTTGAAGAAAAACCCTGTCTTTTAGTTCATACTATATCATACCTGCCGAAGTGCTTCACAAAAACTAGAATAGGTGATACTATCTTCTTTATCAGCCTTTAAAAAGGCAAACGCCCGAGTCTCTGCCAGAGCAGTCTTCAGCAACAGATACTGAAAATATAAATTTGTAATCAGCCACATAATACTGTCCTACAATCACTAAAATTGATAATATAGACTAGTTTAGAACTAGATGATATGACATTTTACTCCAATTAATGTTGCTAGGTTCATTCAACAACTTACTTGTATAATTGTTGCGATATGATTACTTGGAGATTCCATTTCATGATGAAATATTAAAGGTAACAATGGTCAGATTAACATAAGTCGATGTTGTGAATAAAGGTTTCTCAATGGCAGATAATGATGTGTCTATATGACCGACCTTTGTCTAAAGATATACATGTTGAAGGTGCTTGCAAGGATGGTGGGAAAAAATGATTAAGAAACTGAGAGCAGGTCTGAAGGCTTTTTGATTACCTTCAACATGCCAAATACTGCTTCACTCCAACTTGCCTTCAGAAGTTTGCGATATTTATCAGGATTTAGTAGCCATATAAAATCAACAGCACAAATATTGCCAAGGTGGTTTCGGTGGCTAACCCACTGCTTTAACAAGAGATTTTTAACCATAAATAAGGAGAAGCATATATTTCCCAACATACAACTCTGAGAGCAATTTTAGGGGGCGCACCTTGTGGGCATCTGCATCAGTGTACTGGTGAGCAGTGTCATATGATGATACGAAGCCTTGTGATCTCAGGAACTTGTAAACATGCCCACGTTTACTTCCATTCCAGTCACTGAGAAATCAAAAGTTGAACATAAAACATTAAGAGAAAACATATTCATCAATCCTTATAGTTTCATTGAATTTTGCTTTTAGTCTCTATAGTTTTTTTTCTAGTGCTTTCAATCTCTATAATTTCAGAAATATAAGGTGATATTTGTTTTTTGAGTTCATATAGTTTCAGTTTTTTTTTAAGTATTTTTAGTCCCTATAAAGACTGAAAATACTGGAAAAAAACTACAAGGACTAAAAATAAAATCCAATGAAACCATAGAGATCAAAAATTATGTTTTCCCCAAACATTAACAATGATTCAAGCATTTTTCCCAAAAGAAAAGGACAAAAATTAAACTATCCCTCAGGCAAGAAATAGGAGGAGGAGCACTACATTTGGAAATTTACCCGCATAAATGATCGGCATGGGCATAAGTTGGCGCTCTCTCTGATAAGATTCCACGTATTGAAGTATCTTGTAGACCTGCACAAAACTGAGATTTTTTAATATTTTTCCAAGTGAGCTGCCAAACATACTAATAAGCATACTGCTGAAATACCTGACGTAATCGAACTAGGCACAGACTTGAATCATGAGGAAATAGCAAGTGTGTGTTCACAAATAGAATTTCTTGCCCAATATCATTGTTACTGCATTGTGAAATTGGAAGAGCTAATTTAACATGTAACAACTGAGCTACACGATCGCCACAATCATTGAAAAGCAACTCCTTGTAATCAATGACAGTAAAGTATTCTTTTTGAACCGACATCAAAAGACCTGCAGATTCCAAAGGAAACATCAAATAAGCACCGCACAGTAAACTTCTTCCAGCAGTTGGGAAATGAAAATCCACTATGCATATTGCAAATAACATCATGAAAGCCTGTCCCATATTTAGCAATTTAATAGACTTGCATTCACAAGGATAGTAGGATACGAAAAAGGAACATCACGAAGTCACTCAATCTAAACGACTTTAATGATGTGTATACCGAATCCGTTCAACAGGCAGAAAATTAAAAATCTTAAGTTTAAGGATCGACTACAGGCGCTGACAGGATTGGCACATCAATATCCCATGGAAGCAAAGTCACTCATTTGCCGTGATGATCGATTATAAAATTTTCAGATATGTTATATTGTTATTATAGTCTTGTTTGTTTATAGAACGAAATCCAGGTTAAATATTATGTTTAAAAAACACACTGACAGAACTGATAATCCTAAACGGTAGTTTGAAATTAGGGGACAAAATGCTAACCATCACCGCGGTTGTTAGTCCGTCCAAGATTGAAACTAATATAACCAGCATCACCGAGTCTCTTCTCGTACAAATTCACAAGCTCCTGGTTTCCAACCCAAAACTCCTGCGCCAGGCCAACAGAATCAAATTCATTACCATAAACCCAACGAAAAATTCGACAAGATTCAGCACATTCAAAGAAGAACTTGCAAAACCTGAAGACATATAAGGGAAGATCTCTCGCACAGCAACCAATCCAATATCCTATGGTTCCTGGTCAACCAGTCCACTCTGTTATCGCTCTCGCGGCAACTCTGGTCCTGCTTTCCCCACCAAACCAGAAAGAAAACAAAATCATAAAAATTGTGACAATCCGTTTGAAGAATTCGTCAACGTAGTAAAGGGAAAATGGGCATTGCAATAAACCAAAAGGAGGAGGAAGAAATTAAATAACCTCATGGTCGAGGCGCTTGTATATGGGAGCGAGAATATTAAAGGTTGTGCAGGTAATACAAGGTTGTCGTTGGTTTTCCGTTATTGAAGAAGCGATTGCGTAACTGCCAATCCTTGAAATCTTTCCCATCTTCTCCTTGCTACTCCTTCCCTGCCTTATCATACGTCCAGGCTCACCAATAATGCCTCTATATATTCGCGCAATTCCTCACATACCGAACAACTCGAGGGAGAGAGCGAAAAAAACAAAAAAGTACCTTTAAAAAATTATTCCTTATCTCCCTTTTATTGTCTGAAAGGAAAGGACAGTTATTTGTGAAGGTAGGTTCTGGTTGAGACGAAGGGAAAGCGAATAGCCAGGATTCGAGGAATTTCTCAAGCTACGATGCGCACTGCGACATTGAACGAATAATTAAATGAAGAAACCAGTAAGAACGGTAATGAATCCCGTCAGAAGAAGAGATATATAAAAGCAGTAAAACCAGGAGCCCCACTGCCGTTACCACCTCGGCCTGTTTCTAAATCCAGAGACACACCAAAACTCGAAATAACTAACTCTTGTCCTTTCACGTTGTCTGCTTGCTTGTTGTTTCCACGCCTTCTTCGTCCTATAAATATCTTCGGAATGTGGTTTAGCGTCTTGGACGAATTATGTAACCAAAATATACGCGCCATTATATAATAACGATTGGCGCCAAGCAAGTTGACGACCCTCCAGGCCTCCAGTGTATGATGGAGATATTAAATATTTTTATTTTGATTCGGCAATTAGAAAGAAGGGAACAAAAAAGAACCTGAATTTGAAAATTAGAAAAGAAGGGCATCGGGAGACGATCGACCCACAGAAAGGGCGAGGCCGAAAGTTAGAAAAAAAAGGGAATCCCGGAATCGCGTCTGGTCCTCGTGTTCTGCCGAAAAGGGAGGGACCTATTTTGATATCTTTTAGAATTAATTTTAAGTTTAAAATTATGATTTTAAAAATTTTTATTCAAACACCTCAATTTTTTAAACTTCATTTGATTTCTAAAACTTCATTTGGAATAAGCTAAAATTTATTCCATTTTAAAAAATTAATATCATAATTAATTTTTGAAAATTTATCCAAACACCATCACATTTTAATGATCAATTTTTTTTTAATCAATTTTTTTCAATTAAAATCCAAACACAGGTTGGCGCGGGAATGCCATCATGGATATATACGAATCCGACATTAATGTTTTCACGCCTTTTTTTTATTTTATTTTTTAAAAAAGGAAATATTTCTGGGCATTATTAATAGTGTCTTCCTTGCTTCAATGACCTTTTCATTTATGCTGATGAAATAGTAATATCTTTTTATTTAACAAAAATTGATTGAGAGTTTGATTAATACTTCCTTCATTCTAAATTATAAAATATTTTTAAATAAAATCATATATATTAATAAAATTTATTAAATACACTTTACAATAATTTTTTAAGATAAAAAATATAAATTTTTAAAAATTATCTTCACTTAATACTTCATTTACAAAAGAATATAGGAATAATATGTGAGAATAATAATATTAAAAATGCTATTAATAAAAATTTATTTTTATTAAAGTATTTTATATTTTAAAATGTTAAATATATACTAAAAATATATTATAATTTGAAATGGAAGTGGTATATATATTTTCTGGAGGTGTGCTCAACTTAATGTTTTTAAAGTTTTAGCATTACCCTTGATCAAGTTCATTGAATAAAAAATAAAAAATTAATTAAAAGGTTGTTGGGTTATTTGAAAATATTTGAGGGGAAAAATAATATAAGCAAGGTGCAAACGACTTTAGTGCAGGGACCAATAATGGATCACGAAAAATGTAGTATCATTAAAAGGGGATCGGCAAGTAGATGGAGTGTTGTGAGGGACCTGATATAGACTAGGCATTAGCTGCCGTCTATAATTAATTTATTAAATATTCGCGGATGAAGAGACTTTTTGATGAGGGATTTGAATCTTATTCCAAAGGGGTGAGACTTGACCAGAGATGGCAATCATGGCATGGTCTTGCGTTGTTGGAGTTTGGTCTTATGTACTTTCTCCATCCATGGGAACACGTTTGATTCCCCTGCCAAGTCCAACGATGGTGAATGGGTCAATGTTTTTTCAATACCTGCCACCTTTTTTATTACCCTATATCACAGTAAATACCTAAATGCAATCCTTTTTTTTTTTGAAAGAATTGTCCTCCATAATAGAATTACTTAATTCAAAATTCATTAATAATTAAATTAAGGTTATTGACAACATGACATTAGTTCAGTTGTTAATAAATTTTGAAATAATTTACTCTTATGTGTAAAATTTTAACCCACAATAATAATAATAATAACAAACTTTATTTGTAGTAAGCTATATAAAACTTCAACCTAGTACTTCCTTTTTTTTTTCTAGTAGTGTGAGGCTTGGGGGGCATACCCGAATTGCAAGGCTTTAACTTTAGATTGCGTGGTTCACATGGGGGAGAAAACTTAAGAGCGAGAGAAAAAACCACGACTCTAGTCCATTCACGTGTAAATCTCGACTACAGAATGGGCTTTGATCATATCCACTGAGAATAGAATAAATCAAACTCGTGGCTTAACTGAAGGAGATGAATAGTATGCTATTGAATTGTCGTAGCTATCAATGATCGCAGGGGATGGTGATAATTATGTGAAATGGCATGATTTCTTGGTATATATAAACCTGTGAGAGTTTGTGAGTCCCATGTTGTGTGGCGTATAGCTCTCGTGGAACAGATTACACATGTATAATTTGTTGAATCTATATATCTCAATTCATATAGACAAATAAAGTAATGTATGTGTACTTGAAGAATCCATGAGCGCTTGAGAAAGCTCGATTACCTCGAGTGTAGACAAGTACACAACCCACAGGTCGCCAGAACTTTCAGAGAGTTTAGAGATAACGAAAGTAGAAGAATGAGTCGTGTGTTTGCGGTTATCGACTAATCAGCTTATATAAATCAGATCGGTAACCGCCTTATGAAATAATAAATAATTATATATTTTATTATCTCTGACTCAGTCAGTTAAGAGATAGGAAATAACTAACGGCTATTGGGTTGTGGGTTGGGCCTCTGCCTATTGGGCTCACTTGTGTGGTCCTCCTATCACGGTCCACACAAGATCATAAAGACCAATCTGCTTGGGCTTATTAATTAATGTTAATCCATAATAAAATAAATATTCCAACAATCTCTCACTTGGATTGCATTAATTAAGCAAGTTGTATAAACAAGCCACAAACAAGATTCAGAAAATGAAACTCCATAAAATTACTGAATCCTATAGGGAAACAAGTGATATAACATCTCATAATCTGAATAAAATATGAAATTTTTTTTATTCTAAACACAGCTCAGTAAAATAACAACATAAATCAGTGATTTTTATGGAAAAACAAGTGACATGCATATCATACCACAACAGAATTATTGAATCCTATGGGGATACAAATAATATAGACGCATCTAACTAAACTGAAATGAACATAACTCACAGAAAAAAACAAAGTCTAAAAAGAAATTGCAACATAAAAGGTTCTCAAAACTCCCACTAAACTAGGGCATCAAAGGAATTCACAATACCTATACAAGTTACATGATTTTAAAAAACTTCTACAGGTAAGCCCTTGGTCAGCGAATCTGCAAGCATCTGTATGCCAGGAATGTGTACCACACGGGTTTGAGACTCAACAATTTTCTCTTTCACAAACATAAGTTTGATATCAAAATGCTTTGTACGGCTAGAATTTCTGTGATTATTGGCATAATATACTACAGATTTGTTATCACAATAAATAGTTGGAGGACGTGATATTGACTCAACTAGGCACATGCCAGATATCAACTTTCTCAGCCATATAGCGTGACGTGTAGTCTCAAAATAAGCAATATACTCAGCTTCCATGGATAAAACTGCTGTAAGTATCTATTTTACACTTTTCCAAGAGACAGCTCCTCCAAACAACATGAAAATATAGCCAGTCGTGGACTTACGATCATCCAGATAAGAGGCAAAATCTAAATCTGAGAAGCCAACAATTTTAAGATCTTCTGATCCCTCAAAGTCATAATCAGAATACACAACAACTTCAAGAGAATTTGATTTTCTGTAAGTCAACATATGATTCTTTATACCTTGAAGATATCTCATAACTTTCTTAGCAGCCTTCCAATGATCTGAGCCTGGATCATTTAAGTATCGACCCAACACTCCAATGGCAAAGGCTATATCTGGTCGAGTACACACTTGAACATACATAAGGCTACCAACAGCGAAAGCGTATGGTATCTTTCTCATTTCAACCCTCTTCTTATCATCCTTGAGACACTGTAACTCTGACAATAGCTCACCTTTCTGTACAGGAGCAGGTGAAAGAGAACATGAGTCCATTCTGAATCTCTTAAGTACTCGCTCAATATAAGTGGTATGTGATAAACCAAGAATACTACGAGATCTATCACGATGAATCTGTATCTCGATAACGAAGGAGGCTTCACCCATGTCCTTCATATCAGAATGGCAAGACAACAAGTGCTTTATCTCATTAAGGAAATTCATTGAATTACTAGCTAACAAGATATTATCAACATAGAGAACAAGAATGGCAAAATTGTTCCCATCAAACTTCTGATAGATGCACTGATCTGAGACATTCTCAACAAAACCGAGTGAGGTGATAACTTCATCAAACTTCGGATACCATTGCCTAGAGGCCTGTTTCAACCCATAGATGGATCTCTTCAATCTGCACACTAGATGTTCTTTACCAGATTCAACAAAACCATCAGGTTGTGTCATGTAGACTTCCCCATACAAATCGCCATTCAAGAACGCAGTCTTGACATCCATCTGGTGAAGATCAAGATCAAGCTGTGCAACTAAACCTATTACCACTCTAAAAGCATCTTTGATGGATACCGGAGAGAAGGTTTCTGTGTAATCAATATCTTCTTTCTGGTTATAGCCCTTAGCTACAAGTTTGGCTTTATATCTATCAATTTCACTTCTAGCTCCTCGTTTTGTTTTAAAGACCCACTTACAACCCACTGGTTTAAAACCCTTTGGTAGCTTTACAAGCTCCCATACATGATTGCGATACATAGAGGTAATTTCTTCACTCATAGCCTCTAATCATTCAGAAGAATGCGAGTTAAAAATAGCCTCTTGGTAAGATATTGGGTCTAAACTATCAATAGCATCTGAATCAAATTCCTGCAGATACACCATGTAATTATCTGGAATAGCAGACCTGCGAACCCTTTGGGACCGTCTTGGTTCAACAACCAGATCCCTATTACCTTCTAAAGGTGGTTCATCTTGAGCTTCATCCTGATCCACGGCATTATTTCTGTCAA
This sequence comes from Prosopis cineraria, assembly GCF_029017545.1. Taxonomy (NCBI): domain Eukaryota; kingdom Viridiplantae; phylum Streptophyta; class Magnoliopsida; order Fabales; family Fabaceae; genus Prosopis; species Prosopis cineraria. The sequence continues at coordinate 21,119 of NW_026556548.1, forward strand.
CATAAGGGGTTGTCAAGATGGGCATAGGCAAAATGCTACTTTCATCATGTAAAGTAATATGCCCAGGCACAGAGCTCCCACTGTTTAAGGTATCGTCAAAGAAATAAGCTCGATCAGATTCAATTGCCTTAATAGTATGATTTGGATAATGGAATCTGTACCCACGAGATCCGATGCAATAGCCAATAAAGAAACCATCAACAGTTTTAGCATCAAGCTTCATCTGTTGTGGATTGTAAAATTTTACCTGTGCTTTATAACCCTAAACTCGTATATGCTTCAGTGTAGGAGTCCTTCCAAAATACAACTTATATGGAGTCTTTGAAACTGACTTGCTAGGAACTTGATTTAAAATATAGACATCAGTTTTAAGTGCATCACCCCACAAGAATTCCGGCAGTGAGGAGTGACTGATCATGCTTCTAACCATATCTATGAGAGTACGATTTCACCTTTCTGCAACCCCATTTTGCTGCGGGGTCCCAGGCATAGTATACTGAGCTTCAATGCCATGCTCTTAAAGGTACAAAGCAAATGGCCCAGGGTTCCTACCAGTCTCAGTATATCTACCATAAAATTCTCCCCCTCTATCAGATCTTATACACTTGATTAACTTACCAGATTTTAATTCGACTGCTGCTTTAAAGGTCTTGAATGCATTAAGGGACTCGCCCTTTTCACGCAAGAGATCAATCCATCCATGACGAGAGTAATCATCTATGAAGGTGATGAAATATTTGAAACCACCCGTAGTCGGAGGTGTGATAGGTCCACAGATATCAGTATGGATTAGGTCTAAAGTGTTTTCAGACCTCTTTGCCCCTTCGGTTCTAGCTCTAGCAGGGAATTTTTCCTTTATGTAGTTAACACAAGTCTCAAAATCTAAGAAATCAAGGTCTTGTAAGACACCTTGCTTGGTCATGCGCTCCAATCTCTCTCTAGAGATATGACCCAAAAAATGATGCCATAACATAGAGGAATTATCATTGGGCCTTTGACGTTTATGCCCAATAGCAGCATTGATATGGAGATTAGGAAGTTCAAGTGACCAATCATTTAATCGATATAAACCATATATCAAGGAAGCGTACCAACATTAATGGAATCAAAACAAATGTCAATTTTTCCATTTTCTTGAAAGAATGAATAGCCACAAATATCCAATGCAGAAGTTGAAATTAAATTCCTCTTCACAGAAGGTACATAAACAACATTGTTCAAATGTAAAACATGACCAGAATTTAAATATAAAGAAACAATTCTAATGCATTCAACTGATGTCTTGCTCTCTGCTATGCCAAAGACTGACCTCTGTGCCTCACTTGGAACCTTCTGGTTTCTTAGCCCCTGTAGATAATTCACAATATGTACAGTGGCACTAGAATCCAGCCACCATGAGTCAAAAAAAGTTTCAATGGTGTTAGATTCAAAACAGACTAGAGTTAGAGGGGCAGTTTGAAGAATTGTACCTTCACTTTCTTGTTTGTTCTTCAATTTGAAGCAATTAGCTTTAATGTGACCCGGTTTCTTGCAATAATTGCATAACCCTTTAAAGGGTTCCTTCCTCGACTTCTCACTCTTATCACCATCTTAAAGGTTGGATTATTAGACTTTGGGGTATCATACTTCTTCCCCTTTTTCTTATATGACCCTCCAGTTTACTGCTAGAGCCATGAGAAACATAATTTATTAAGTGAGAGAAATTCTTCTTTATAGCTTCCTCTTATTGAGTAACTATCGATATCACCTTGTCAATAGACCATTTAGCTTCTTGTGAGTTGTGTGAAGTCCTCAAGAATGCGTACTCTGATGGCAGTGATTGCAGAATATGGTAAACTAAGATACTTTCACCCAAATTAATCCCATATGACTTAAGCTTGTAGAACCTGATCCTTGAAAATGGTGCGCGCGCGCGCACACACACACATATATATCTCTATCTATCATTGCTGGCTGTAGTTATTCTTTTGAACCATGATTTTAGACCCAAAAACAAATGTTTTGGCAGAGAAATCTAATACGTTCATATTATCAGGAAGTGGGAAGGGAACATTGGGGAAGAAGGTAGACCTAACAAGAACAATGCATTTATGCCAGAAGGTGAAAGACTCAAGCAAAGCTAAACCGTGCATATCTCGGCACGCGAGCTAAAATCTTTGAGTTTAATCCAATCAAGTGACTCTTCAGCTGAGTCAGTTATGACCTCTTGCGAGACAAGATAATTGCCATGGGTCATAGCAGATAATAAACGTCTTTTCACTTCCATTTTGCCAAAAAACAAAACAAAACAAAGAAAGAGTTATACATGCCACTATAGATTCCGCTAGAGTAATACACGTTACTGAGTCACTCTTTAATTTTATCCTAAAAAAAAAGATTCAGTCTCTAATGTTAATCTATGCATGCTTTTGCTGGTTTTTCCGTCAATTCATCTTGAAACTACTTCTCTTCAATAGCCGATCAAGTATTTTGTCCACAGCTCAGTTAATTTCGATCCCTATCTTAAGCATTAATGTTTCCTTTTTCATCGATTGATTAAGTTGATTTTTGCCACTGAATGAATCCAAATCCAAATATTTTGATCTTTTAATCGAGATTGGATATTTTCTGCAAAAATAACCTGCCAATAATGGATGAAGAAAAAGAGGACGAGAATCCAGAGGGTTGGAGATGTTGGGCCTGTTTATTTTAGCCTTTTTCATGAAAAAATTAATTATTTTTTAGAAAAAAAATATATTGTGAAATTTTATAGTGTTTGTTTAAATTTTTAAAAATAATATTTTTTAAAATGCAAAACATATTTTTAGAGAGCAAGGCATATAAATTCTGAAAAAGGGTATATTTTTGAATTTTGATTATTTTAAGTATCGTTTGAAAATAATTTGATATGATAAATGAGAGAAAATATCATTAAAATATGAAAATACAAAAAATATTATAAAATTTTAAAATAATTAAATAATGAATTATTTTTATAAAATATAAATCCATGAAATTACTAAAAAAAGTCCATGAAATTAAAAAAACAAATAATTATTGCAGCTACATATAAAATAATATCTTACTTTTATAAATCTCTACAAAAATAAGTATTTATTTATAAGTTTTTTAAACTACCCAAATATCATCACTAATTTTTTTAATTTAAAACAAGCTGACCCATTGTTTTATTTTTTAAGGAAAATATTATTCAAGGACCATAGAATCAATTTAATATTAAACAAGAATTAAAGAATTATGAAATATAATTGTAAAATCAGGAACTAGTTTGAAAATAATTTTATATTGAAGAAGATTATAATATCGTTGCTTTTTTTTTTCCCTTTTTTTTTAAAAAAAACTGTCAACTAGTGAATATGTTTTTGTTAAATGTAAGTGTGTGATTTACTTATTCTTTCCCACAACTAAGCTTTTTCATGTGTTTGGATTTGTTAGTTGGTAAATAGTTTCTTATTAAATGCCAACGAGGACTTATTAATTAGATAATGACTACTTATTAAAACATAATTTACACTTAACCTTATTGCAATTAAGTTCTTTTAGATCATTAAACTTATCAATTAATAAATAATTTATTATTATATGTGAATGAATACTTGTTAATTAATGAATTATTACCTATTAAAGTATGATATACAATCACCCCTCCCCACAACAAGTTCTTTCGGATTTTTAAACCTGTCAATTAAAAGGAATAAAGGAAGGGATATCATGGTTTTTTCTCATTTAAAATTAATTTTAAATTAATCCTTTGATCTTGCAATGATATTTCAAAATCTTTTAATCCCTGATTAATATTAAATACTCTGTGGCCTGTTGGGGGAAACTCTGCAATTCTTGAATGACATTTTATCTGTTTTTTTTAATATGATAGAAAATGTTATTTTACTGTTTGGTGATTAACTTAGAATGATACAGGCTGTGGACCTCATCACTTTGTTTGGGCCACTTGTGGCCTATATCAAATTGTTGTTTCATCGTGAGATGTGCAAGCTTGCCTCCATTTTAAAGTTTGAAAAACCATAGCCCAATGGAGAATAGAGAAATTTAAAAGACACAATTTTAAATTTAAAATAAAACATGATTTAGTTGAAAATTGTTTAAATATAAAACTACATTCACGTTTATTTAATATAAATATTAGAATAAATTCAATACTATAAAAATATTCATAATTTAAATTAGTATTAAAAATATTAAAAACAATATAAGTTTTAAAAAAAATATTTAGGTAGACTGGGTGCATTATATTATTTATGGCCTGTTTAATTAAAATATTTTAATTAATTTAAATAAAATATTGTATGATATTTTTTAAATTAATTTTATTTTTATAACAGAATGCATTTTTAATTTATTACCTTTTCTCTCTCTATTATTATTAATATTAGAATTAATTTATATTTAATGTTATCTAAATGTTATATTTTTACCAAATAGACTATAAATAATGCGGTACATCTAATTTATCTAATTATTTTTTTAGGTTCCAAATAAATTTTTTTATCGATCTAATCGTTTTGTAACAAAGGCTATTTCGTTACTAGAATTTTTTGTGCCCAGAAGGCTAGTTTTTTTTTTTTTTTTTGGTTTTGGATAAAGAAAGGTTTACTAAAATAGCATTTTTTGTAAGTTGGACTTTTGCGGTACGATTTTTCCAAACAGATTGTCAAACATTGAAAATGCCAGTTTCGAAACGGGCCGATCTTGTAAAGCCTTCCGAGCCCAACACTGCATCTCGCACCCAATAACCCTAATGCATATATTGCGCCCTAGGGTTTTTGTTTTGCTTCCAGTCTTCCAAGATAGCTGAGGGAGAAGAGAAGGCCGGGAAGTATCAACACCGAAGATGAAAACAATCCTCTCTTCCGAAACGATGGATATCCCCGAAGGGGTGACCATCAAAGTCAAAGCAAAGATTATTGAGGTAGAGGGACCTCGCGGCAAGCTTGTCCGTGATTTTAAGCACCTAAATCTCGATTTTCAGCTCATCACCGACGAGGATGGCAAGAAAAAGCTTAAGGTGGATGCCTGGTTCGGGTCTCGCAAGACCTCTGCTGCTATTCGTACGGCTCTTAGTCATGTAGAAAATCTCATTACCGGCGTTACAAAGGGTTATCGCTACAAGATGAGGTTTGTCTATGCTCACTTTCCTATAAACGCAAGCATAACCAACAGCAACAGGTCCATTGAGATCCGAAACTTCCTAGGAGAGAAGAAGGTACTCTTCACTTGCCCTCTTGGTTAGATAATGGGATTTTAGCATTTATAATTTACAATGGTCAGATGGATCAATTATTTTGCATTTCCTGTTCGCATTCTAATTTTGATTTGTTGTACATTTTAAATACATTATTGGTTCTAGATTGTCCCCCTTTAGTTGTTTTTCACTCTAATTTATGTCACTGTATTTTGATGCATGCTCTTGGCTCATTTATTCGATCTAATACCTTAATCAACTAAGCAGAACCGCGTTTTCTTTGTTGTTCATCATACTTTTCTCTGCTATTGGGTGCAGAAACATGTTGAAGCTTTCTACTTGTTTATATTGATCTAGTGACTTATATTTGATTGACATAGATGTTCATTCTTATAGAACCTAATTGGATTTAATATTGTATTCGGTTACCCCGTCCCAGGTGAGGAAGGTGGATATGCTCGAGGGTGTTTCAATTGAACGTTCTGAGAAGGTCAAGGATGAGTTGATTTTGGATGGGAACGATATCGAGTTGGTGTCTCGGTCTGCTGCTCTCATCAATCAGGTCTAGCTCTTTTTCAGAATCACTTGTTTGTAAACATTACAAATATTTGCCCTGGATGATCCTAATTATTTTTTGTTCTTTGATTGAAACAGAAATGTCACGTTAAAAATAAAGATATCCGGAAGTTTCTTGACGGAATCTACGTCAGCGAGAAGGGGACTATACTCGTAGAAAATTAGATGGTCATGTCAAGCTTCTATTCTGCTTTAAGTGTTTGTTTTTTAGTTGAATATTTGAAGACCATTGCGATATTTGGATCTAAAGTTTTGTTGCTTGGAAAAATTTGCTTCAATTTTGTTATCATCTTTTTATATCATTTGGGATGGTTTAGTTTGAAGAATTTCTCGTTTTTACCCAATATATTGTTTATCCTGGCGTTGTTACATGACCGGAGCAGGCTGCATTCTCATTTTTCGTTCACGTAGACGGATATTATAGTTCATGTTCAATATTTTATATAATGGCGATGATATTCATATGGTAAAATTTCTTTTAAAAGATGTTGTTCATTCATATGATATAGTTCATGTTTATTCGATGAATTCAAGTCTTGAAGTAAAACTAAGTTCAACCAATTAAATTCTTTTAGAAAGAGAAGTAGCTTCCTAATATCAAATGTAAAAGCTTTTGTGGACTCTTGAGGTGTAACAAATGATTCTCTTGAAGCTAAAATTAGCTTCAGATTCTGAATTGAAGTCCATCATTTTCAGCTTGCTCTCTTTTGTGGAGTTTGAGGTGTAACAAATGATTCTCTTGAATCAAAAATTAGCTTCAGATTCTGAACCTTCTTCCATTGGAGCCCATCATTTTCAGCTTTTTATCCCCTCTTGCCACAACAATTAAACTTTTGAAAGACGCCGTTTCACCTCTTTTATCTATGGCTTTGTTGCAATTTTATATAGTGGGCTTGTGGGTTTGGAAAACACTCATCCGCAGGAATCATTTTCGAAGTAGAAAGCGCTTCTGTTCTGGAGGTTGGTGCAAGCTTTTGTGTGTCTTTTTGATAAATGTTTTACGGTTTGTTTAAAATGTATGTTGTAAGTTCAGTCTTTCATAATCTTCTTCAGTTCTTTTGTATGTTTTAAGAAAAAAATTCCACGAGTATGAACAAAGCTGCGAAAATAAATATATCAGTAGCCTGAATTCAATTTTGCAGCCGTTCATGTTCGGAATCAGTTGTATGTGTGAGAGTGCGCGCAGCCGCAGAGTAGCAAATCTTTTGAATTCGGGATGAATTGAAAGAAAATGCGAAAGAAATCATGATCCATTGTATCCATGGTTAATTCCTTTTCTCCGAAGAAGGTTCGCTTGTCAATTTAACAAATACCTCAACATATATTCATTTTATTACATTTTGTGTGGGCATTTGAATAAAGATTCAAGTATACATTATTTTGATGTGAACAAAAGAAAATTTTACGATGTGAAAAAGTTATGCTAAAAAAATACTTATGTAATTGCTATTTATTTATTCTTTAGAGGAGAAAAAAAGTTATACCTTCCGTTCGAAGAGTTCGGGCGTCTCAGAGTCGACAACCAAAAATATTGCGGCAAAATAGGGAAGATGGGGACGGAGGGGTTTCAGTACTCAGTGGGACTCATGCTAACTGAAATGGGGATGGTCACACAAAAAAAAAAAAAAAAAAAAAAAAATCTGAAATGGGCAAGGTCTCCTGTTCCTTCTCATTCGCTTTCTCTCATCTTCCTAATTTTTAATTGTTAAATTAAAATTTTAAATAATTTAAATTTGATCTTCAAAATATTTTATTTCATGTTACTTTTATTATATTTTTTAGTTGTTCTTGTTAAATTTTAGAAGTTTGAATTTTATTATTTATATTTTTTATAATTTAATATTATAATAATAATTTTACAGGAGGAGATCGAATTTAAAGTATTGAATTTTTGATTTAACGACTAGAAAGCAAAAAGAAAAGAGGACATCATTGACAAAGATAAATGTATCTTGTATAAAAATTAGAATATTATATTGTTTCAAATTATTAGAACTTGTAATTTTTTAGCTGATTACTTAACTAAAATGTCATATAACTTATTTAATAATTTTTATCTCTTTAATCACCCTTATCTCTTGGCAGAAGGAGGTGGATGATGAAAGTTTTTACTTTAAAAAAAATTAAAAACCCAACCTTGTAATCGTTATTAAGTCTAGAATTCTAGTTTTGTTCAGTCAAAGTAAAAAAAAAAAAAAAAAAGGACGGGAAGGAAGGGTTAGAATCATGCCCCCTCAAACTTCCGAAGAGAAGCCTGAAGATCAGCAAACGAAGAGGTTGCTGAGAAATCCAGAGCAGACGAAATGAAGAGCATCTGGAAACCCTATTCCATGAACACCTTGCGTTTGTTAAGTCGTTTGAGTCTGTCGCTGGCAGTCTTCAATTACAGCACTTGCCGCGCGATAGTATCTACTACGCCTGCTTTACTTCCCAAGCAATCCGCCCTTCTCTTCTCCAATCATCCTCTCTCTGGCGCTTCTTCTCCTCGACTGCCCTCTCACTTCTTCTCCATCCGCTGTTTTCGTAACACACGCGATTCTACCCTCAGGTTTTTCCATTTTTTAATGTTAAAAATAAAAAAAGTACGAGCTCAGATATTTCTGACTCGATTTTTTTCGTTAATCTCATTCGGTGGTTGTGTATGAAATCGTGTAATTGGGGCATTTGCTCTCAGAAGTTATGAGATTACTCCTCCTGTGAATTGGGGAATACGGATTGTGCCTGAGAAGAAGGCCTTTGTCATTGAGCGATTTGGCAAGTACGTGAAGACTCTTCCGTCAGGAATCCATTTTTTAATTCCGTTCGTCGACCGGATTGCTTACGTCCATTCCCTCAAGGAAGAGGCCATTCATATTCCTGACCAATCTGCTATCACCAAGGATAATGTCAACATCTTAATTGATGGGGTACTTTATGTGAAGGTCTGCGTTTCACCGGCTTATTTCCTGGCTCTCTCTTCCCTCCTCTAGTTTTAAGAGTTTAACGAGGTGCTTGGTTTTTTCAATCTTCCTATATTTCTTTGCACAGATTGTGGATCCTAAGCTGGCTTCTTATGGTGTAGAGAATCCCATTTATGCAGTCATTCAGCTTGCCCAAACGACAATGCGAAGTGAACTTGGTAAGATTACTCTTGACAAGACCTTTGAGGAAAGGGACACGCTTAATGAAAAGATTGTGGTGAGTTTAGTTCATGAATTGATTCCTATACACTCGTTTTTAAGTCATTTTAGCATCAACATTTTCTTCTCGAAACATCATAGCTAAGTCCCAAGTTCAACTTAATATCTAGTTGGAGGCAGTCTTGGACTACTGGACAAGTAGAACGTCCCGTAGTTCTTCACATGATGTGTCTCCTGACGAAGATGCTCAATAGAAATTGGAAAGTGTGTGGTGTCTAACCTAGTTATAGTCCTTCTCGGATCAGATAAAATTTTGCGGGTGCGGCACAGCTACAACTATTTATTTAACATCAAGATTGAATCATCATGTTTGTCCCCCACTTTTCAATGGTGTGCCTCAAAGCTTAAGAAGTGCGAAAATTCATATAAGAAAATATAATAATGTGTTATTACATCGTGAACAAAGTCTTGAATTAGAGGCATGTGGTGAGACACAGAAATTGCCAAAAACAGAAAAAAGGAAAAGAAAAGGAAAGAAAGATAAAAGCTTCAAAGCTACTGGGTGAGGTTATAAGTTGTGGCAAATGTCTGTATTTTGTTTGCATATATGCAAGTATGAATGGTGAGAGAATGTTATCCTGGCCAGGAAGGAGGACATGCTAGAGGAGCTCAGTCAGTTAAATGTAAGAGTTATAATCCCCTTCACTTTCGGTTTGAGTGGAGATACAAAAGTGTAAAGCGCTGATAGATGTATATATATTGAAAAGAATGAGATATTAGTTTCTATTCTTTGTCAAGGCATGTGATTATTCAATTTACTAGTCCCACATTAAAAAGGAAAATTCCTGCGGCTCGTCATTTCATTAGACAAAAAGAAAAACAAGAGAATATAAAAGATGTAGGTTGTAGCTCTAGCTTTGAAATTAGTTTACTTCAAGAAGTCTGAGTTCCATCATGAAGTGCATGGATTGTTTGCTTCGAGCTATAAGATTTTTTGTTTACTTCAGTTGTATTATATGAATCCTACTATTCAAATACCCCCCACTTTCCTAACCCAAGCTCTCATGCCTCTGCTTTTTTCTATCTTTGAATTACAGAACACTTGTCCATCATATCTGCTATAGGGACTTTTGAGGTGTATTCTTTACTTGCATGCATTTTAATTCAAAAGCTTCCAATTGCTTCCTATTAAAGATTTTACATAATGTCTCTGTGATTTTTCTGGGATGTATTTTTCTCCTCTGGGATCAGTTTCAGTTCTTATACTGGCATTTGGGTATTAAATACTGGCTTCAATTAGAAGGTTATCAGGTTTTCTTTTGGTTTATTGTGCATATATTTTTCTTGTTTTTATTTCTATGCTTTTTCCACTGGCATTTGGATATTGGCTAAAATATTGCACTGTCGCCCCCTTCTGACTTATGTATTAAAGATTGCTTCTAAATAAGCTATAAATGACTAGCGGTTCCAGTACATGCTTAGCAGTTTGAACATGATCAAACTTCAGATCATGGTCTCTAAACCTGCTTAATTCTTTTTCCTATTTATGAGTAAAAGATAGGAACATGTAACATCAGCCATCAGGAATTCAAAATATGTCTTGACTTATTTTATTATCTTTAGACAAACAATAATTGGTCATGTGACAACATTATTACAGGAGGCCATTAATGTCGCTGCAAAAAGTTGGGGCCTGGAGTGTCTTCGATATGAAATAAGTAAGTTTTGATAAACTATGAAACAGTTTCCCTAACATATCCTTCTAAATTTTTGTGAATTTCCCTTTGCTGTTTTTCAGGGGACATATCTCCTCCTCGTGGTGTTAGAGTAGCCATGGAAATGCAAGCTGAAGCAGAACGTAAAAAGAGAGCTCAAATTCTTGAGTCAGAAGGCAATCAATTTGCTATTTCAATTCCTCAAGAGTTCGAGGAATACTTAACATCAATATTGATCCTGAAACTAATTTTAATATCTATTTCATTGAACATTGTAGCTCATGTATATGCTCACACTTCTGCCCTTAATTGCTATAACCTATACAGGAGAAAGACAGGCCAACATAAACATAGCTGATGGAAGGAAGAGTGCGGTGATTTTAGCATCAGAAGCTGCAAAGATGGACCAAGTTAACAGAGCCCTAGGTTAGTTACTTTTTGATGTATCTCTTCCAAGAGTGAAGCAATATCAGTTATATAATTTTTCATAGAGACAGTTTGATGCCAGCTAAACATGAATGTTTTAACACATTTAATTTATATTCTAGTGTTTTAAATCAAAATAATCATGGACAGAGTTTCCCTTTTAGTTCAGGTTTCTATTTGATGTGATGATGTTAAACTGTGGATTAAACGACAAATGAAGAGCCTCGTGTGCACTATATGCTGTTTTCCTTCGATATTTTATAACCTTGATGGGTATCAACATTCTTTCTCAGGTGAGGCTGAAGCCATCCTTGCTAAAGCAAGAGCAACAGCTGAAGGTCTTGCCCTTGTGTCGCAAGCACTAAAAGAAAATGGAGGACTAGAGGTGAGGTTCTTTAGTCTGTTGATATTGCACATATCACACCTTGTATTGCCTAAGGTCGACATCAATTGTCCATATCGTATTAGTAACTTTCTGGCTTTTCTATTTATAGAAAGATGTGATATCTTGCTCTTTGGTTTCTATTGTTTGCTGGTCTGCAATGCTTGATGTGCATTTTGTTAATTAGCTGTCATTGCAGCGAGATATGTGAATGTGATGTAATTTTGAAACTCAAGTTTGTAAACCCTGTGTTGTCACAGTAATGTTGCAAGAGTCCTTGGACAAACATATTCTACTCAGCGATGCTATTTGGTTTATCTACCTTCGTCCACGCTTAATAACAAGACCTAGGAAGGAATTAATGTTGTCATTTGGTTTGCAGGCAGCAAGTTTGAGGATCGCAGAGCAATATATTGATGCCTTTAGTAACATAGCCAAGGAGGTAGCCTACAAGCTGATTTACATGCAAGTCCAAGCATTGCACAAATTGTCAACTGTAATGTTTGTTTGATGCCTTTTACATTTTCCTCAGGGTACAACAATGCTGCTTCCTAGCTCTGCATCTAATCCTGCAAACATGATGGCTCAAGCTCTAACCATGTACAAAAGTTTGGTTGCTAACGTTTCTAATGATAAGCTTGAGGGGCCCATCTCCCCTACAATAGCAGGACAGATAGAGGGAGATGATCCGTCTAGCAAGGCGAAAGATGATAGCTCAACTGTCAATTCTGGAAGTGGTGATACTCCCGTTTATCAGGACAACCAGGGTTCTCTCTCCAAAGCCCCAAAAATAGGGACTAATCTTTGATTTGAATATTTTCCATTTCTTTGGTCTCGAGGATGTTGTTTGGTCTCGAGCATGTTACCACTTACCATGAAAATTTTGACTGGGGAGAGGCAAGTATGAGAATTTCGTTGGACTTGATTTTACTGCTATTTGTTGCTGTAGCATCGATCATTCAATAATTGGGATGGAAATTCTGGAAAGATTTAAAAAAAAAAAAATTCTGCCTACTTGCATTAACTACGGTGGTTGTCGGGTTTTTTCTCCCTTTCCTTTTTTTTTTTGGGGGGGGGGGGTGTCGCGTGGGGTTGCATATGGACTCGTATTTATCTTTTCTTGGATAACGCAAAAAGAGATGAAGGCTATGTTCTTTTTTCCTTCTGGGTGGGCCCGGCCCCAAACACATGTTCTTGTTGCTTTTGCGCAAACACCATCGCAAACTGCCAAACACCGAAGTCGGATCAATCGTGCGCAATTATTAGTTGGTAAAAAAATTATGTCTCATAACTCTACCCAAAAATATTTTTAGGTATTTTAAACTTAATTATAAATTAACTGTATCTCTCAACGTTAAAAGTTCATTGCCTATGTGCGCTGCTCAAATTCTTGAGCAGGCCGGGTTAATAGGTAACCCTAGGTCTGGTCTGGATAACACCTCAAACGGAGCATGTTAGTCTGAGGTCTGGCCTAGTTTGCTAACCACTTGATACAAGACCAGACCATGCTTGGTTTATGGGTTGGAAAACCAGTCTATCGAGTTTGATATTTTAACGGGCTTGAGGATTAGGGTGGGGATGAAAAAATTAGCTATTGAGAACACGAGAGAACATAACGATCAAATGTGGAATATAAAAGTGGAAATAGCCGCCGAACAAGATAAGAAATTGCAAGGTGAGATCTGGAAAGGGGACAACGATAAAGCTTAGAACTTTCATCCTTGTTGCTGGCCACATCTAAATCTTTCATCCTCGTTGATGAAAAGCATGGAGATGAAGGAGAAGAGAAGAATGAATTGAACAGTCTCATTACTATGCTAAGAAGCAAAACAAGATGAAGATTTGGGGGCAGAGGCATACTGTGAGCGGGAGGCCAGACGAGGCGCATAAATAATTCTGGACAAGAGCAAAGGGAGTATTTATGCTGGAGGTGAAGCATTTAGGCATTTTATTTAAAGAAATTAAAAAGAAAGA
>NW_026556549.1:0-34507 GCF_029017545.1 Prosopis cineraria
AAAAAAAAGTTATTGAAACTCACAAAATATGTGATTTGTAAAAAGGTGCCTATTTGAATCAGAACTATTATAAGAACTCAAATTAGCGTGACTGAATTTATCAGTTATAACACTAATATTTTTTAAAAAATATTAAATTGAAGAAGGCACCTCACTTTGAAAAGTATTAAAGTTTGCACACAAATATAAGTACTTTGCTACCAAAAAATGAACATTTGGTGGCAGGCAACTTTTAGCAGTAATAAAAAAAGTTTGGCAGCGACAATTAAAAGTTGCAAATAAAAGTAGACCTTAGCAGTGACATTATGTAGCCACTAAAAGTCGCTACTAAAAGTAGAGTTTTAATAGCAACATTTAAATATAGTAGCCAAAGGCCCGCTTTAGCGGCAACTTTTAATTGCCGCTGTTAAACTATCACGCCAAAAGTTTTTTTTGCAAAAAATAATTAAAAAAAATTTATATAATTTACTTTTAGTGTGTGACAGTAAAGTATTTTCATAAAAAATTAAAAAATTAAAAATAATTTATGTAATTACTTTTTAATAGCGACAATCTGTCGACACCAAGAGTATTTTCATAAAAAAATAATCAAGAAATTAAAAATAACTTATGTAATTACTTTTAGCAGTGATAGTTTGTCACAGCCAAAAGTATTTTCATAAAAATATTAAAAATAAAAAAAATTTAAAAATATTTTTATAAAACATTAACTTACAAAATTACTTTTAGTTGCAATCAATATTTGTTGCTGTTAAAGGTATTTATATATAGAATGAGAAAAAACTTATATATAAGATCAATAATGATTACTTTTAAAAATAATGATCTTGTCAAGCTAGTATTTTTTTAATAATGATCGTATTTTAATAATTAAATTTAAAAAAATTCTTATGAATATTTTTTAATAATGATCTTATTACGCTAGTATATATAATCAAGAAGTTATATATAAATTATAAATGAATTAATTTTGTTTGAATTATTTTAAAAAAATTTCTTTAAATTATAATCAGGCTAAGTTATACATAATGCTTACCTGCTTACATACTCCATCAGCTGAAACTATACTTTTCACTACCATAGGATTATTTAAATAAGACACTCCATATTTGATAGTTGTTTAAAATAAGCAACAAAAAAAATAGGTGTGAAGAATACTTGATGATTTTTAATCGTTAAATAAAGGTGGCTATAGTAATGTCATACCTTTACTTAACTATTAAAAACTATCAATATTATTAAAAATAAACATCAAGTATGGGGGAATTCTACAGCGTGTTTCCTCATCCAATTCTTGTTCTTCAAATTTCTCAAATTGTTTAATTTGTTAATGTTAAATTTGTTTGGATTATTGTTGGATGAGAATTGTAAACTTAATGTTTAATTTATGTTAATATTTGAATTATGGATGAATTATGTATAACTAAATCCCTCCGTTCAAAATGTAAGGCAATTTTTTGAAGAGTTTGATGTTCAAACATGTAAAGCATTTTTACTTTTTGAGGTGTATTCTTGCCTTGTTTTCAAAAGTGCCATTATTGATAATGACTTTATATTTATTGTAAGGTATTTAATAGGGGTAAATATGAAAGAGATAAGATTAGTTTGAAAGTATGTAACTACTTTATTGGGGGGTTAGATTCGGTTAAAAAATATATTACCTTTTGAATAGATGGAGTATCCAAAGTTTATTTATTTTAAATTGTAAAGTTATTGAAAGTATTTCTATTATCTTAAGATTGACTTCATTAAAGAGACTTTAATGAAAGTTCACAAGTAATCTAGATTGAGTCAAGATAAGATTCTTTTTATTTGATTATGAAATATTCACATAGATTTTTAATTTGGATTTTTGTTTAGCATCTAATTTTAGTTTATTACATGTCCATCCATTTTCCTATCTCAAAGATAATAAAGAATAATTATCCAAAATGACTATTAGTGAAATTTATATGATTAAAATAAATTTTTTTTATTAAAATTTTTAAGATAATTGAAAAATTGTAGATGCAATTTATTTTTAATCAAAAAAGGGAAAGCATTTAACTTGGGAGAAGATAAAAGTTTAATTATTTATTTATTAATTTTTGAAAAAAATGGAAAAAAAAAAGTAAAAAGATATTAACATAAACTAATACAATACATACTTATAAATTAAATAATACTTACTTATTTTCATTTAGAAAATAAAAATAAAATTTTTAACGTTGGTTAAAATGTTTATAAGAAAATTATTTAATATTTAAAAATTATTTCACTTTTAGTTCATTTTCCTAACAAAAATAATATTTGCTACAATAAAATAATATTTATTTAAAAATATAATATATATACATTCATATAAATTATTTTATCATATTAATAAATTAAAATAAAATATAATATATATGTATATATTCTAATAATATATTACTTGATATATGTGTATATAGTTAAATAATATATATTTAATTTTGTATATAATAATTGCAAGTACATTTTAGTTCAATTGGCAAAAAAGGATAATTTAAGGCTTGAAAGGTGGAGGTCAAGGGCTCAATTTTGACTTGGGCATATTTCAAAATGAACATGTGACGTGGCATGTGGTGGCAATGTGGCATGACGTGGCACAAGTTGTCAGGTTGCGTGGCGCACACATGGCGAGGTAACGTGGCATGAAAAGGTGCAAACATGATAGGTGATGTGGCACAAGGTATCAGTTGATGTGGCACATGAGGAGATGCTGACTTGGCATGAGATGTCACTTTTATTTTTTAAATAAAAAAGACTTTTGGCAGTGACAAAATGTTGCTGCTAAAAGTTTTTAGCGGTGACTTTTAACGTGCCCGTTTGAATTTCAGTTGGATATAATAGATTATGAAAATAATTGATTAAGTGGTAGATTTTAATCATAATTGATTATGTTATAACACAATCTGTTTGGATACTGTTTTTCTAAAATTTATTTTAATAGAATAAAGATATTTGGATAATTTAATTATAATCAATTTTAGCTATATAAATTACTATATAATTTAATTCTTAAATACCAAACATTAATTTTTGAGGATAAAAAATTTGAATTTTTATTAAAAGGAAAAAAAAGAAGAGCAGAGAGTTTGATTTTATTTGTATTAAATTATGTGCTTTATTTCTAATTTTTTGTGGGCCTTTCTTTGTAATTTTCTCCAACATTTTTATACAAACTTTTGGCAGAAATCTGATGGAGGGAGCTTATGGAAAAACGTGCGTCTTGCCTTGGAATCGATTTTTGAGCTTTTTTGAGTGTTTGGGTAAATTAGCTGAAAAATTGATTTCAGGGTAAAAAATCATTTTTTATCTAAACATACACTACCACCAAAAGTCTGGTCGCTGATAGTTTTTGGCGACAACAAACATAGTTGCTGCTAAGAGTATACCTATCGCCACCAAAGGTAAACTTTTAATAATGAAAAACTTTTGGCAGTGATAATTATTGCCTCTAAAGGTATACTTTTAGTGGTGACTACATTTGTTACCGTTAAAAACTATTAACGACCAGACTTTTGGTGGTAACCTTTTGGTGATGAAAGTCACAGCTAAAAACCTTTAGCAGCTACTTTTGAACTTTTGGCATGACTTTTTGTCACCACCAAAAGTCATTTTTTTGTAATGCATGATATTGCTAATAAAACCCAGAGTTGAAATAAAGGCTTTATGAAGATCTTGTAACATCATAAAAGATTAAATTATCAGAGGGTTTCATGAACAAAAGAATTTCAGGACAAGCATAGGTAGTCAAGATTGCTTATAAAACCCAAAGTTGAAAGAAGGGATTCCAAAAACCTTGTTTCCACCTATCAAATCCAACAATTATAAATGATTGATGATATTTAACAAAAGGAAGGCAACTTACTAGTAAGATTGTGATTATACAAGTACAGACCGATGAGATTGCCAAGACTTCCAATTTGAGTTGGAATGGCACCTATAAATCCATCACATAAACTTAACCAAATTAAAGACAAGCTAATAGAATTAGAAAAAAATTTATTCAAACTCATAAAATGGCAGTGTGGTTTTTAAAAAAGTGCATGTTTGAATTAGAATGATCTATATAATTTCAATCACAAACAACTTAAATTAAAATAAAAAGGAAAAGTAGTAGGTCTAGAAATATTATAAGAACTCAAATTAAAGTGACTAAATTTATTAGTCTATAAAACTAATATATTTTTTTAAAAAAAAAATCAATCACTTAAATAATTTCATCAAATATTAAATTGAAGAGGGCACCTCATTTTTAAAAGCATTTGACGACAAATATAAGTATTTGATATTTTTTATAAAACCCAAAGTTGAAATAAAGGCTTCATGAAGATCTTGTAATATCATGAAAGATTAAATTATGAGAGGGTTTTGTGAACAAATGAATTTTAGGATAAGTATAGGTAGTCAAGATTGCTTATAAAACCTAAAGTTGAAAGACAGGTGTAACACTTGCCTTAAGTATTAACAAAAACACACCATAACCAAATAAACTAAGTATGATTAAGGAGTTAATCCTAAAATTAACTTATAAAAATATAAAGGATTAATATATAATGCACAGAAGCAAATGGGACAAATAGGGGCAACTAGTTACTGTCATGACAACATTAATTTGCTATTATGATGGCCCTCCTTATAAAACTTTCGAGAAGCTCGACTTCACTGTCTAGCCTCCAATTGAAGTGATTTCAAATCGCACACATCATTTTTTATGAGTACTAATAGTGCACTAAATTTTTTTTAAAAAAATCTAATGGTCAGATTAAAATTTAGACACTTTACAAGATTGGACAAAGTTGCTGTCATAATAACACCTCTAGATTAACTTCTAGAGTACACCATTTTGTCATCCAACCTCTGATTGAAGTAATTTTAGAGATCACATGTCACTTTCAAAGAGTACTACTAGTGTACCAAATTTTGAAAAAAATCCAATAGATGGATTGAGATTTGTGTGTGTTGCAACATCAGTTGCTATTACTATCATGACAACAAAATAAAGCTATCATGACAACACCTCTGGACCAACCTTTAGAGTGATTCAATCAAGGTGATTCCAACCTACATGAAGATAAAAAGTTTTATTTGTGACCCAAATTTTAAAAAAATCCAACAATTAGATTGAAATTTAGACACCCGAATGTCAAAATGTAGCTTTTTGGTAAAAATTATTTTCAAAATTATACAAATCTCATCCTAAGGGTCTTAAACTTGTGGGAACACTTTAGATACGTCACATAGAACTAGGAGTACCTATAGAACATCAAATGATAGAGAAACCCCTCACACATTTTCATATATATACTAAAACAAACATTTGGTTGTAATGAAAACTTGGTCTATCAAATTAATCCATTAAAGCCACACATTATAACCAAGTTTCCTGGTCATAAGTCTACAAGCAAATAAAAATTCAAACAAAGGCATACAATCCACACATATTCACATTTATGTATAGTCGCATCTTATTAGCACCATAATCTATATACATTACAATGTACTTGCTCAAAAAAAGGGGTTGCAATTCTTTACAAATCACAAGCAAACCCCTAGTTTGGCTCTTTTCCTCGTCCACCACAGGAACCTTTGCTTGAACCTATAAATATTGTAAAGAAAGGGATGAGACAACCATAGTCTCAATAACAAAAAAAAATCTACATTTATTATTACAAAGTAAGCCATAGTCAAATAAATAAATAATAGATTAAACATAACATATAATTTAATCATTTAAAATGTATGAATGCATGACATAGGCAGATATGACCTTTCTTGATTGACATAATACCCCCTGACATTCTTTAACTCACAGGTAAACCTTATATCTACTTGTACCTCCACAAACACAAATATAATCCAAGGCATGATTTAATCCATTGAACTGCCTATGCCCCTTCGACGTGAATCCTAGACAGTTAAAGCTAACTCCCTCCTAAAGCCAGCCCAGCTTACTCTTCATGTGAGGGCTACCTTGGCCTAGGCACTCAACCTCACACTTTATATTTAGATTCCCTCTCCCACTTAGAGGTGTCAAACACTCAATCCACTAACCACTTTAGTGCACTGAGCTCACAATACGAAAGGCAACACTGAGTACTAGTAGTGTGCCATAGAATATCACAAGTCCAAACCTCCCCATTGGTGAACTCCCACCGAGATCATGCATTTTATTCTTGTCTACCTTTTCTAAATATTAACCATTTCAACACTCTAGGGCAGTATAATCATTCCTCCCTTAAGCGGTTCCTTAGCCCATCTATGATACCTAACCTAGTTACACATCCTTAAATGCAACTTCCATTCTCTACAATTATAATGCATGCAAATAACCTCGTTTTCATAAAAAATTATTGTTAAACAAATAATAAATATATATGCACTATTATCCAAGTAGTACCCCATAAGTCATTATAAAACACAATTAACTGCATTTAATTATTTATTCAAAAATATCTAAACAAAGCAATAAGAAGTATAAATTTCCCTATTACCTCAACCTTTTGTACCAAAAGGAAACTCTTGTACAAAATAAGACTTGGTTTGTTCCTTATCCTTCAATTAATCTCCACCAACATTTTCCTATAACATATAAGTGATCCACATCACTTATCATGACAAATAGCATAAAAGAAGACTATAACTCATACCACACAACTTCGATCAATGAGCCATAATCCATTTCAATGGTCTAAATAATAAACCAACCATCCTCATTATACTATTTAACCACCAAGATCATGTATTAGCCACCATTAGGTCAATTTCTAAATCACACAATTTTTAACCAACCAAAACCTTCACTTACCATTACCAATTTTCACAATTAGCCCTGATAATGAAAACTAAAGCTTAATTTAAATCTCATTAGATTCAAATAGTATAATTACAAGAAAATAAATGGGCTTAAACTATTGAAGAGCAAAACACAATCTCTTAGGGTTTAATTTGTGCCTTAAACGCCTCTTTTCATCCAATTATCCATTCAAAATATTAGAAAACTATATAACAACTCAAAAAAACTTCCATGGGACCCAAGAAAACCAAAGCTTACAAGAACTAAGCCTTTGGGATCAAAATTAAGAATTTTCCTCTTTCAAAAATATAAGAAAACTAAGAGAATTAAAGTAAGGAGCTTACCTAATGCATATGCGAGCTTGCAACCCCTGCAAATCCTCTTGGATCTGAGCTTTAGCTTCCCTCTCTTCCTTCCTCTTTTCCATTGTCACTCTCGTCTTCCTCTTTAGTCTTATTCATTTCTTGTTTTCGTTGTTTCGTTTCTTTCCTATGTTTCATTTTGTTTCTGCGTCCCTTTTATTCATGAAAAAAACTGAACTTAACAAGTTAGGGAAAATTACAAGAAGGGCCCAAATCTTTTTGTTATAACACAAAAGCTTGAGGCAACTTTGGTAATTTTTCTCATAGTTTAAAAGTAAAATAAACTTAAACTTTTATTTAGTAGAATTCAAACTCTAGACCTTTATTAAATTATTTTTTATTTTTAATTTAATTATCTATATTTTATTTATTATTGTTTGAATTAAATCTGGGTCTTAAAATTTTTGTGATGTTACAATGGGGTTCTCAAAAATTTTTCCACCATCAAATCCAACTATTCTAAATTGTTGATGATAATTAACAAGTGGAAGATAACTAACCAGTAAGATTGTTATTAGAAAGCTTAGGTAGATGAGATTGTGAAGAGTTCTAATATGAGTTGGAATGGTAGCTGCCAACCCTATCCTTTGAAGATATAGGTGTTCTAGATTTGGAAATACAGTGAAGTTTAGATCTGCAAGTTGAGCCTGCTGTGGATTAATGATGCTTGGTCTCCAAATCTCAACAATACTTTTAATGTCATACAGTATATCCCCTCCCATTCACAGGGGTTGATTGAGATATGGTAGTTAGTGTTGCTATAATAATAATTCCACCATTTTCTCTGAATCAAAGCATGTTTCTTGTAACACTTGCTCCAAAGGTTATCTAAATATTACCCAAGTCAAATAAATTAATATGGGTAAGGAGATGATCCTGAAACTAAGGAGACAAACCATTTAAAACACTAAATAATTTACACATACTAGGAAAAAGGACAATTTTAATGACATACTTTTAACCACAGTTATAGAACTAACGATCGTTATAATATACTTAATGGCAATTTCAGTAATTAAAGCTAGAAACTATGTAATTATAATGACAGTTAAATAGAATATATGTCGTTATAACTAATAAAATTTTAAATATAATTTTTTTCAAATATAAGTTATATATATAAATAAATTAATAAATTATTTAAATAAATTAAAAGATATGAAAAGAATTAAAAATAATTTTTTAAAAATAAAATATATCACGACAGGCTATAAAGGGCCTATCATTATATCTATACCATAATTTCCAAAAAAAAGTAATTTCTTAAAAAATAAATGGTATCATGATAGGCCATCTATGGCCTATCGTGATAATTCAAAGCTTCAAATAAAATAAGAAATTTTTTTAAAAAAATAAATGATGCCCACAACTCTACTCATAAGAATCTAAAATTAAAGAATTTTTTTAAAAATAAGAAATATCATGACAAGCCATTGCTAGACTATTGTGTTATCTCCGGCTACATTAAGAAGGAAATCAATTAAAAAAATGATTGTGATATCACGACAGACCATTAATAGCCTATTGTGATAGCCCAAGCTTCATTAAAACAAAAGTAATTTTTTTTTTGAAATTAAATGACTGGATATCATGGCAGGCCATTATAGTGTGTTGTGATAACACAACTAGATTTTAGAAAAAAAAATAATTTCTTAAAAAATAAAATATATCACGACAGGCATTTGTCAGGCATTAAAATGCCTGTTGTGATAATCATATAAAACTTTAATTAAGTGATATCATGACAGGTAATTAATGGTTATCATGATATTAGCATCTAATTAAAAAAATTAAATTTTTTAAAAATTAAATCACAACAATAGTTAACGACAAGTCCATCTCGGACCTATCCTTAATAGTATCATATAATGACAGTTCCTCCTTGGAACTGTTGTTATATGTGTCTTTTTAAATTTTCCCTACCTCACAACTATCCCCACAGCTCATTTTCTCCTTCCTGCCTTTAGCTCACTGCCCCCTCTCCATCTTCAACTCTCCTTCATCCTTCAACTTGTTGGATAGGCTGGCACCCAAGAGGGGGGTGAATTAGGTGACACTTAAAGATTTTCAAAAACATAAAGAGTGAAAAGCTTTAGCCAGAAGGAAGAAGAAGAAACACACAAGATTTATACTAGTTTAGCCTCAAACTTGGCCTATGTCCAGTCTTCAAGATCACACTTGAGATTTTCAACTAAACTCACAAGCTTCAATTGGTACTTGCCACCACAGTACAACACACAAGACTTAACTTATCTTGAATCAACCAACAAACCTTGCTACAGTCTAACAAGTGGTTACAAACACTTGAAAAATATCTTTCCAAGATTTCAAAAGAATGAGATAAACATTTGCAAAGAAACTCTCCCAATGATTGAATAAATTACAGTTGAAAGCTCATAAACTTGTGAGAGCTTTTTCACAATTCTTTTTAAGAATGATGAATGAATGCTAAATGATTAAGCATAATTTGAAAGCTTTTTAAATGCTCCGATAAAGAAAATTTTTCTCAAGAATCAAAAGTTCTTGTTCAGACTTGAATTCTATCACATATATAGTTTATGGCAATTGACATATCATTAGAACAATGTTACTTGCTATTAGTTCAATTTCTTACGTGCATCCTATTAAATCATGCATGATTTGTTGAAATGGCTTGTATCAAGTTTTAGATATGTATATGTGATAAATCAGGTGTGAACTCTAGGGTATCTCATGGTGGTTTATAGTATATGAACATGCAATCTATTCTGTGTGCAAAAACTCACGTGTGACCCTCTTGCTCTCACGTATGGTTTGGCTAACAAAAATCCAAAACTAGTTCTGTGTCATAAATCTTGCATGTGACTAACTTGTCCTCA
Source organism: Prosopis cineraria (assembly GCF_029017545.1). Taxonomy (NCBI): domain Eukaryota; kingdom Viridiplantae; phylum Streptophyta; class Magnoliopsida; order Fabales; family Fabaceae; genus Prosopis; species Prosopis cineraria. Next base: position 10,023 of record NW_026556549.1, read on the forward strand.
CACATGATTTGGCTAGTAAGAAGTTAAGCCCAAATTAGTGTGATAGAACTTGTTGGAACTAATATGCTCTCACGCATGAAATAGCTGGCAGAATGTTAAAGCCAATTTTGTGTAACAAAACTCATATGGAAGTAATGAACAATCACGCATGAATCACAACAATACTCACACATAAAATGGCAAGTCGCAAAACTTAAGCCATTCTGGAATACATATCACACATGGAACCATTATGCACTCAAGCAAGATTTTGCATGATCAAGAGATATGGAGTTTGAATCACAGATCACGCAAGTATGTAATTTTAACTTGGCTTGACATGACTTAAGACTCAAATTGGCAAAGTATGTTCAAGAGGACTAATGCAAAATCATGCGTGGTTACCATCTACTCTCACACGTGAAATGGCTCTTAACAAAATGCAATGAAACACAAGTTGACAAATCTTGCGTGTAGACTAAAAGGTTGCTTGCATGATTTGGAATACAGAAACAACATATCGAGGCATCACCAAACACAAGTGACAAATCACACATGGATCACTCTTTGATTCTTGTGTGAAATGTCACTTAGTATGCCTAACATGCTAAATCTGTGAGTGACCATACAAAATCATGCGTGATTCTACAGTATGAGAAAACTCAACTTCTATGAACCACAACAAGCTAAAATGACATAACTTGTATGCTTGAAAGTACTATGATGAGTCTTAATGTGCATAAATGAGACTTATAAGCTAAAGATAATGCATTCATTTTAATGATAATGAAATGTGATTAAGCTCTCAAAGTTTTTACATTGAATCTAAGAGAATTTAAATGACTCATCCTATAGTTCTTCATCTTCTCTTGATTCTTCATGCTCTTAAGTTTTTGTCTTTATCCATGATTCTTCATTTATTCACACACATAACAAAATACTTTTTCTTTTGGTATTGTAATCATCAAAACATTTGATCCAACACAACTCTCGTCCCTCCAACTTCAGCTTGTGCCTTCAGCTCTCACGGCCTCCATACCTTCAACTAACATTTTTCCCATAACTCACCGTACCGTTCAGCTCCATTCCTCTCCTTTCGCCTTCAGCTCCTCCTCTTTTAGCTAGCTCACGTTTAGCTATCGTAGCTGTGGGTCCTCTTTTTCGGCCTTTAGCTTGCATTCAGCTCCCCTGTAGCTTTGGGTTCCTTTCCTCGACCTCTAGCTCACCTATATCTACGTATTTTATATGTTTTATTTCATTTTTAACATTTTGTAATCAAATGTCTTTTAATATTTGTTTTTCTTAATTATTTATTTTTAATGTAAATTTCATATAAAATTTTTTAGCATAATTTTAACACCCATTATGCATGTTTAGCTCTTTTTTTCTTATATTTTTTATTAGATTAATTATTTAATTTTAATATAAATTTGATATAAAATTTTTGGACATAAAATAGTTATTCTTATTTTAATTAGGTAATAATTTGTTAGCTTTAATTGGTTGTGGATTCTACCTATAATTATTGATTATTCATTTAGATTTATTGAAATTGGATAAATGAGGGTTTAGTGTCATGGAAATGTCCATTTTTAATTTGTTAGCAGTCATTTTTTAAATTTCAAATATAAAATAGTACTTATTCATATTTTAATTTGGTAATTATTTGATATATTGAATTGGTTGTGGATTCTAAAGAATATAATTGTTGATTATCCATTTAGATTTGTACAATTATTTTATAGCTTGAATGTGTGAAAAAACTTCAATTGGATGTGGATTAGAGTTTATAATTGTTTATTATGAATTGAGATTTGTTAGAATTGGTCAAATGAGGGTCTAGCTCTCAAGGAATGTCAATTTTCAAGGTGTTATGCTACCAAATTTTTTTTAATTCATAAGTTAAATTTGGTAATTATTTGATAGCTGAAATTGGTTGTAGATTCTCAAGAGTATAATTGTTGATTATCCATTTATATTTGTTGCAATTATTTGATAGATTGAATGTGAGAAAAGCTTGAATTGGTTGTGGATTAAAATTTATAATTGTTTATTATGCATTGAGATTTGTTGAAATTGGTCAAATGAGGGTCTAGTTCTCAGGGAATGTCAATTTTCAAGGTGTTATGCTGCCAATTTTTTTTAATTCATAAGTTAAATTAGTTGTTTATATTTGAATTAGGTAATCATGAACCGTAGTTGGATAGATGCTTTGTGGACAAGTGATGAATGTGAGAGGCTAGGGGAGTAGACTAATTTTTGGAATTTGCAAAAAACAATGTTTCTAATAATAAAGGATTGTTCTATTGTCCTTGTGTTAAGTGCTTGAATGGATTGTAATGTAGTCCTATGGAGATAAAGGATCACCTAATTTGTTTTGGTTTCTATAAAGCATATACACAACGAGTATTGCATGGTGAATTCAGAAAAATGCAATGTAGTGCCACAGGATGAGGATGATGATATGGATTTGTCTGATTGGATAGAGAATATGCTAAGTGATATTGGTGTTGAGGGTGTTGAGAAAGTACATAAATATGATAACTTATGCAATGATTTAGAAAATCCTTTGAATCTAGGGTGCACAAAGTATACACAATTAACAGCAATTTTGAAGTTGTTTAACTTAAAAGCAAAATATGGATGGAGCAATAAGAGTTTTCACAAAGTTGCTTAGACTATTAAAAGAGATGCTTCTAAAGGGTAATGAACTTCCAAGTAGTTACTATGAGGTAAAAAAATATTGTGTCCAATAGGTTTTAGGTACAAAAAGATACATGCTTGCCCTAATGACTATATATTGTACAAGAATGATTTAGAAGGGTTGGATGTGTATCCAGTATATGGGGCATTGTGCTATAAAGTAAAAAAGATGAATGGTGGTGATGATGATTTGATTATCAAGAGGCCTCCAACAAAAGTGTTATGGTATCTTTTAATAACATCAAGATTTAAATGGTTATTCTTTAATGAAAATGAGGCAAAGAACTTGAGATGGCATGCTGATGAGAGGAAAATTGATGGCATGCTAAGACATCCAATAGATTCTCTACAATTGAAAGAAATTGATTGATTATTTCTTGAATTTGGTAATGAGCCTAGAAAATCTTAGGCTTAGACTTTGTACAGATGGGATGAATTCTTATGGCAATCTTAACAGTCAACATAGCTCATGGCCTATTCTATTAGTGATTTATAATCTTTCTCCTTGGTTATGCATGAAAAGCAAATATATCATGTTGTTTTTTATGATTTCAGGCTTTAAACAACCATGAAATGACATAGATGTTTACTTGGCTCTATTGATTGAAGATTTAAAGATGATATGGGAGGTAGGAGCCTTTCAGAGTGTAATATCCGTCTTGACATTACTAGGACAACACTCTTACATGCTGTTGTGATAATCAGGATTAGATAAAATCCTAAGTAAAGGTTATTACAACTTAAGGGTTTAAAATATAATTAGTTAAAACAACGGGATCCCAAGAAACCCTTTTTAGAAATATTGTTTGAGCTTAAACTATGATTAAAAAACAATTAAGAACAAATATGGAAGTATGAAATTCAAACCATTTCAAATCAGGCTAAAACAAGCCATTTTTTTAAAAAAGTCTAGCCCGTCCGCCACGGTGCAAGCCACCCCTCTCATGGCAGATGGCACAGAGGGACAAGTCCCTCGAAGGCCACTTGTGGTGCGACACCTACTGTCATGATAGCTCTCTGAACTTTCGAAGCACGTCGTTTTGCCATTGACATCTGATTTGAGCGGTTAAAAGATGGCACTGGTCTCACACTCAAACAATCATCTGTTTAAAAGATGAACACCCGAACCCAAAATAGTTTGTTTTCACCTCAAATCACACACAAAGATGTCCAATTCATAATACCAAATGCCATTAGCCTTAGATACACTTTGACCACCTCAAATGGACCACACACAACATGACAATTTATTCATATCACACAAATAGGCAATCATACTCAAAGTGACAACCAAACCTCTATTTGATAAAAACACAAAAGGGTGGATTAAATTTAACACACATATCAACTTGGTCATTTTGGCACATAAATCACTTTAATTATATCACTTGTAATTGTACTTGGCCAAACACACACAACATCAACCTTAGACCAAGATATGCATACTTATCACAAATTCATACAAGTGATATCCCAAAATAATGTCATGTTACTAAGTTGGCATTATATATTGACAATATTCATTACAATACCCAAAAAAAGGAAAGGGAAGAGCTATACAGCTATGCTTTTTACTCTTCAGACACCCTTGCCCTTGTCCTTTCTGGAGCTTTCACCTATAAAATATAGCCACGGGGTGAGATAAACATCTCAGTAACAAAATAACGCACTACCATTAATTAACATGCATAACCATTAAGGATTAAAGCTATTAAACACCAAATATACTTTTGCATATTATAATGTACTCTTTTCATCAACACAAATCATTTACCACCAACATGATCATTCTACCATTTGAGCATCCATATCACCCTGACTAAAACCATAGACTCTTGAACTAAGTGCACATTCACAATCGTTATAGCTCACCTTTAGTGATAGGATCACCTGACCAAAGGTGTCCTATCCCTCTTCTGGACTATGATCTCCTCCTATCGTACATGAATTAGGGTGTTGTAACTTTAACACTGCATCATTAACTTAAACCGTATCCTGCATAGATACTAAGGAGAAAATATCTTACACCGTGCCTTGTTGGACACTAAAGAGATACATGCCATATGAACTTCCACTACTCCTTCCTACGAGTGAACTCCCACACCCTAACATGATCATGCTCAAATTACCACACATTAGACACCCTTATGGGAAATCACTAATTTTCACATAAGAACTCAAAATTCTTTTATCATTTTAAAAATAGTTTCTAATGCACGAGAAAATCATCTTTCATAATATGCTAAGCTTTTAAAACACATGTAAACACATATATTTATCCACTCATAAACGGTTAAGCAATATAATCAATCAGTGTAAATTATTCTGTTACCTCAACCCTTTATCACATAAAAGGGTTTACCATGACTCAACATTAGCTCCACACGTTCTATACACATGAGGTAGCTCGAGCGACACTCGATCTACACAATCAAGTGATAATCGTCAATTATCACTCTAGATAACCCTGAATTCACTAGGTTTTAAGTACCTATAATACCTAAATTCCTTTTCCATCAACATCAACCCTACCTAAACATTCTAACCATCCTATTAAACATCTTAATACACCAAAATTACTAACCAATATCCCACATTGTCTCAAAATCTTTAAATTATACCTAAGGTTCATCCAAAGCCCCTAACAAAGATTCCCAATCATCATAAAACTCATAAACTTAGGGTTAGGGGTGATTTAACTCCCTAAGACCTTAGAGGAACCAATGAGTTTGGTCTAAATCTAAGGAAACTGAAATCAAACCCCATACTATCACTTAAGTCAGAAAATTCACATAAATGGGAAAGGAGAGGGAATGTGAAACTTATCCAATGATGATTCAAGCTCTAAGTGCTCTTAATAGAGCCTAAGGATCATGCTCTAGTAGACTATGAGCTCCTCTCTATTTCTCTCTCATTTTCCTTCTTTCTTCCTTCTGATTTTGAGTCTGTTTTCACGATCTGATAAGTGTAGATTTTGCATGTGCGCTGCGGCACATTGACATGCCCACTGCGGCACATGGCACAAAAAGTCCCACCAAAATTTAAACTCCCTTCTATGCCATGGCTTACTCCTATATTGACCTGGCCTTCTCTTAAGGTTGTCCAAGAATCCCAAAACCATATTAGTCTTCCTTAACCTCATTAATCAATAATTTATCTAAATTGACTAATTTACCTTTGGAAACACCGACAATTACTAATTGTGAAACTTAAGATGTTACACAGAGGACCTTTACATCTATTAACAGGAAGGATATATTGACCACAACTTTAGGAAGTGAAGAGCATCCCAGCCGTTTTAAGGGAATTCCAAAAGGTGTGATGTGGATATAAAACTATGTTTTAGACCACCACCCTCTAACAATGTACTAATACAACAAGTGAAAATAATAATAGCAAAATGCAAATCAAGCTTGATGATGGAAATGCAGTCAATGATCAGTTCCTTGCATATGCAATCTCAACAAGCAGAAAAATATAATGGTGTTCTATAGCCAGAGTATGATCCTAACTTTTTAGATCATGGATTGCCATGCATAATTTATTTGGCAGATCCTGTAAAATGTATAGTTGCATATGAAAAAGTATATGACTATTCAATTATAGTCCACTACCAACAGTTACAAGATAATCAAGTAAAGATCATTGTTGAAGTGGTCGTGGATGATAATGCTCCTATGCTATTTCCTATTAAGGAAGACAAATAGTAGGACAAGCTCAATAGACTTTTATTATTTGGTTGAGAAGGCTTGTTCAACAAGTTACTAAACAAGTATGAAAACTTTATAATTTTGAATATTTCTTAATTACTATGGTAGATATTTCTAATTTTGATTATATGTTAATTATGAATTTCAACAATCAAAAGAATCACTGAGTTCTAATCCCTAACTGATTTAAGATGACTTGAAATAATTACCTTTCATGGTTGTTAACATGAATGAATTTACTGATGAAATATAAGTAAGTGAGAACATTTTTGGGAAGGATATTACTTTTCAAGTTGCCAGAAAGGATATTAATGATCTCATTATTATGAAGTGGTTGGACGTATCAATAATACAATTTTTTATCATGTAAGTGTTTATTTTTATTTTTAATTTAATATTTATTATTTTTATTTATTGTTAATGTTTTTGTAATTATTAAAGGTTCCTCCACAAAATGTGTAACTAACTTGACGTTGGTCATTATTATGGATTCTTATCCCCACTCTTAACATTAGTTGGCAAACTGAATTAAAAAGCATCTTCCATTAGAAGTGTGATGAATAAGCTAAAGAAGAAGTTTTTTTGTACAAATTGTTGAAAGGTATTAAACATCCCATTCATCTTACTCTTTATAAAATATTTGCATAATTATGTGATATTAAATAAAATAATATTTTGTAGCAATCATTAGAGGCTTTCTATCATTTGTCCCCGTGAAAATACTATATATTAGTTCTGTTTATTACAATGGGAAGTAAGTGATGAAATGAACCATTGTTTGAATCGTAAGTTTTTCAAATAATTATTTTTTGTGATATTATTAGCATCTTTTTAATATATTCTAAGTGTATATATTTGAAAAATAGATCTTTACTTCGTTATTGGAGGATAGGGGATATAGTTAACAAGGAAAAAAAAATCAAGTGGGTGCTTATGCAAGTAAGTATTTTAAATTATTTCGCAAATTAGAATAAAGATTATAATAATGATTTGGTGAATTGAATTAGTTTTAATATTCTTAACAGTGTGCTTGACAACCAAAAAGTGTAGAATGTGGTTATTACATGATGATTTTCATGTATGAAATCATCACTTAAGGCATTACCCACTCATTTGAGAAGGTAATTATTTTGTTATAAATAATTTATATTTTACACTTTACCCTATATTTGAATTAATATTCATGCATATATTTTTATTGATATGCAGCATTTGAACAATTTAGAGCCATTTTCCAAACAAGATTTGAGACATATACAGAATATGTGGTCTACTTACTTTCTAGAATTGATAAGTTAGAGTAGATAATTAGATAGATATTTATATTGGATATGTAGAATTTCAATGGATATGTTTGTGATTGTTTTTAGAGTTGTTGTTCATGTATAAATGCATGCTTTTGTAAGTAAGAGATTTAAAGCATACCAAATACGCATTCTTTTTTTTTAAAAGGAAACATACCGCGACAATTGTGTATGAATTGTGGTAAAATATATCTTTTCGCAACAAGTTATAACCAAAATTTTTGTGAAAAGAACACTTTTTGTGACAGTTTTGTATGCAATTATTGCGAAAAAGCATCATTAAATGTCATTTTATAGATAGCTTTTCATGACAGTTATAATAACAAATGTCATGAAAAGTTAATGTTACAATGAAAGTGATCTCAACAATATCATTGTAAGTATATATTTTTTGCCACAATGCTTCATAAAACTGTCGCAAAAGGTGTCAACTTACAACTACACCTATTTTCACTATACTACTTCTTGTCTCACGAAATGTGGTTTCAACTATCGTGAAGTATGCATTTTGTACTAGTGAAAATAAAAACACACATTTGAAACCTCTTAGAAAAGTCTAAATGATTACTATATAGCGCATAGAAGAAAATTATGCAAATAGGGATAACTAATTGCTGTTATGATAGCATTGATTTGTTGTCATGACATCCCTCTTGGGAAAACTTCCAGGAGGCAATGTTTGACCATTTGGCTTTCAATCGAAGTGATTTCAAAGCCCACATATCAATTTTAATGAGTACTATTAGTGTTTCAAATTTTAAAAAGATCTAACAAACATGTTACAAGTTTAAACACGTTAAAATTTGGATAGTGTTGCTATCATGACGGCTTTATTTTACTGTTATGACAGCACCTTCAAACTAACTTTTGAAGTGCACCATTTCATCATTCAACCTTTGATCAAACGATTTCAAAGCCCACACATTACTTTTAAAGAATACTAGTAATGTACCAATTTTAAAAAGATCCAATAAAAAATTTATACACATTGCAACATCAGTTACTGTTGCTATCATGACAACACCTCCAGACCACTTTTCATAGTACAATCATTTTTCCATCTGATATTCGATTAAGGTAATTTCAAAGCCCATATGAAGCTTATAAAATGTTTTACTTGTGACCTAAATTTAGAGAAATTCAATAGTTGGATTGAGATTTAGACACCGGATGCTAAAATATAGCTTGTTGGTAAACACCATTTCTAAAATTGTCTAAATCTCATCCTAATGATTACAAACCTGTGGGAACACTTTATGCATGTTGAATAGGACTAAGAGTACCTAATAGAACATTTAAGTAATGAAAATATCCCTTGAATCAAAATTTGACCACCTGGGTACTGTTTCCCAAAATGGACCCTAAACCTCCAAAATTCACAAATCATTTAAGAGTGGCCAAAAACCATTTCAAACGCCATATACTCATATAAATATTGTAAAGAAAGGGATGAGATGAAACCACAGTCTTAGTAACAGATAAATCTATATTTATTATTAATGTATAATCTTATACACCTAGAAGGGTTAATGTGAAGAACGATGTAAAAATGTTATGACTACAAGTATCTAGAAGGAGAGTCTATTTTAAAACATGCATTAGGCTCCTTAATATGAGAATCATATATAACAATGCACTTATTGTTTTTGTATGTGTGTGAAAGAAAAGTTCCTTACTCAAGTGGGAGGAAGCCTTAATGCATATATTCTAATATGCAAATATGGCCAATTGAATCGGTTAGTAATTATAAGAAGAGTGGGTGCACATTGAAAGGCCAACGAAGTTGAAAAATGTCAATTCCCCCCCTCCTATGCGCAAGATGAACATGGTATTGGGCACTTTAATGTCAACTAAGTATAAGTGTGATCCAATTACTACTAATATTATTACTTGGTGAATTATTGTTGTTGTTGTTATTAGGAAAAACACAATCATTGATTTTTATGACTCAAAATAGGAAACTAAGACTAGTCTTGCTCCTTAAGAAAAGAGTTAAGTCAACGGACTACTAAAATAGGAAACAATTAAGGAGACAATCAAGGGATCATAAAAGATTTAAAATCACACCACCCTTGATTTCTTCACTAGGGTTTCATGCTTCCTTGCTTGCAAGAGGCTCAACTTGTAGTTTTTCTTGCATTGGGCTTAGGTTTGCATCTCTTGGGCTTGGCTCTTTATGGATTTGGATCTTAAGCATATTATACAAGTATAGATGCTCTCCTTTAGGCTTAAGAGGAGTGCCCAAATGCTCTTCATGCTCTTGGACTTCTTGCACAAGACTAAACAAGGCTTGCTTCATGGCTTTAGTTCGGGCTCTTATTATTGGACCTCCAATATATTATAATGGGTCTTTAGGTATGTTGGATTGAAAGTACTAGGCTTCTTGCTCCTTGCCTTGGGCTCCTTCCATGTCACCATACTCATGATTACCATCCTTAAGCTTCGTTGCCATTAATGCCATGTCATCCATACCATGGGGTCCATCCTTCCCTCCCAGTTGGAAAGGATTCGTCCTTGAATCTGCAGAATCATATAAAGATAGATCAGAAACATTAAATGTGGCACTAACATTTCCATAAAAGCTAGGAAAATCAATCTTGTAAGCATTATTATTAATTCTTTTCAAAACTTGGAAAGGTCCATCTTCTCAAGCTTGAAGTTTGGACTTCCTTTGATTAGGAAATCTCTCTTTCCTTAAATGTAACCAAACTCAATCTCCAGGCTCAAAGATCACACGTCTCCTGCCTTTATTAGCTTGCTTGGCATATTGCTCATTCTTTCGCACTATGTTTGCTTTAACCCTAGTATATAAGTTCTGCACAAACTCAGCTTTAAGATGATTCATATGATCAGTCAAAGATTTACTATAAATCAGAATATCATCAAAGTAAACCACAACAAACTTGCCAATAAACTTTCTAAAAATATGATTCATTAATGCCATAAAAGTACTAGGAGCATTAGTCAAACCAAAAGGCATAACTAACCATTCATATAATCCAAATTTAGTTTTAAAGGAAGTTTTCCATTCATCACCCTCTTTCATACGAATTTAATGATAATCACTTCTAAGATCAATTTTAGAGAAGATAAAAGCAACATACAATTCATTAAGCATATCATCAAGTCTAGGGATAGGGTAACGATACTTTACAGTGATTTTGTTGATTGCTCTACAATCAACAAGGATAGCACAAGGGCTAAGGCTCTCACGCACAAAGCCTTTTATCATCAATTCCTCTACTTAGTGCTAGATCTCCTTAGTCTCTCCAGGGTTAGCCCTATAAGCAGGCTTGTTTGGAATAGCAGCTCTGGGCAAGAAAGCTATCCTATGCTGAATTCCTCTTAAGGGAGGAAGTCCATTAGGAATCTCATTAGGGAATAGATCTCTATAATCCTGCAATAAAGAGACAACACTAGAAGGCAAAGTAGGATCAAGAGTGTCAGAAAAATAAATATTCTTGAGAATTACAATAAGAGCTTGCTCACTCATCAAAGCCTCTTGAATCTCACTTTTTTCATACAATAATATTTTCTTTTCATTATTTTTCTTCACTCCCACCATTCTATTTTTTTCTTTTCTCACCTTCTCACCACTCTTTTTCCTCTTTTTTTATTGATTTTCAAGTAAAGTAATATTCTCTTTCTTTTCTCTCTCACTCATACCACAATCAAGGAGATCTCTCCTTTACTTGTAATCTTGAGCAATCTTTAGTTGATCTTCATAGGCTTGGATGGGCCTAAAAAGATTTAATACAACAATCTTGCCTTTAAAAGGCACCTTATAATAATTTCTGAAACCATCATGAGTAGCCTTACTATCAAATTGCCAAGGCCTACCTAATAACAAGTGTCCAGCAAGCATAGGGGCTACATCACATAATACATCACAAGTATAAACCCTGATAGAGAAAGTAATTAACACTTGCTTAGAAACCCTAATTTCAGCACAATTATTCAACCATTGCAATTTGTAGGGCTTAGGGTGTGGAATTAAAGGTAGAGATAATTTATCTACAAGTGCTAGCTACGTTAGTACAACTACCACCATCAATTACCATGTTACATACTTTCTCTTTGATGAAGCATCTAGTATGAAAAATATGCTCGCGTTGCTTATGTTTATCATCCTCCTTTGGTTGAATATTGAAAGCTCTTCTTGCCACTAAGATAGAGTCAACTACACCATTACATTCAAGCTCATCACTTGATTCATGAGAGGTAGAATCATCATCAACATTATGAGCATCTTCTTTATCACTTTCATGCACACTATCATAGCCACCATCATCTCTTAAGATCATAACTCTTTTATTTCTACAATCTCTCACCATATGACCCACACCATGACATTTGAAACATTAATAGGAGAAGTGTTAGATGAATAAGAAGAAGGTTTAGGGTTAGAAGTTTTACCCTCATACTTGATCTTTATTTCTTCCTTGGCCTGGGATATGTCTTTGGCTTTAGAATCCTTCTATTTGGAAGTTGTCTTGGAGTCTTTCCAAGAGAATTTAGAATGTTTATTCTTATTTCTCTGCTCCAACTTTATGGCCTTGTGTATGAGCTCTTCCTTGTCTACAAAAGTATACAAGTCAAGCTTATCTCTTAATTCTGGCCTCAAGCCATCCATAATTCTTGACATTGCTTCACGTTCATTTTCTTGAATGTTTGCACGAAACTTCAAGATATTCAACTCATGCACATACTCCTCCACTATCATAAATCCTTGAGAAAACATTCTCAATTTTCTATTCAGCTCTATGTAGTAGTGGCTGGGGACATAAGCCTTTCTCAAGTACCTTTTAAGCTTCTCCCATGTTTTAATGGGCTTTTTTCCAAGTTGGCTTCTTTTGTACTATAAATCTTGCCACCAATAAACAGCATAGTTAATGAAATTTAAAGAAGCAGTTTTTACCTTTCTTGACTCAGACAAATCAAGAGTCATGAAGATTTAGTCCATCTTCATTTCCCAATCAAGGTATTTTTTTAGATTGTTGCTACGCTTGAATGAAGGATACTTTACTTTCTGGTCCAGTAAGTTAACATCACGCTTTGAGGATTTCTTTCCCTTAGGAGAAGGGGGCTCTTCATACTCCTCATCATCGTTGGGGTCTCACGCTTCTTTCCTTTAGAAGAGGAAGTCTCTAGCTCATCTTTATCTTCCTTATGGAACCTATGATCAAGTTCCAAGCGAAACTGCTGCAACTGTGTTTTGATAAGTTCTAAAGTAGAGTTCATATCAATACTAGGGGATTCATCGTTGTTACTCATATTTACAAAAGCACTAGAAATCATATAAGATAAAAATGGATCCTCACACACATAAACTCACATGTTTACTCTCAAGATAAATAAAGTCACTCGTGTTTTACAAAAAAAAAATAATGGCCTTTTTTTAATGATGAAAAACACACTTGCCTTTTATTACTCACTAAGCTTATGGATAGAATCCAATAGTGAAATCAAACACAAATCAAGAAACTAAGAAAGAACCAAGTGAATATCTTCTAAATTAAGGAAACTAGAAAACAAGCATAAGATGAAAAGAGGATATATATATATATATATATTTTGTTGCAATTTTGAAACAAATAGAATAGCAAAATTTTCAAATAAAATTAAACTTGCAAAAGGAAAAACCACACGTGGCAACAAAAATAAGAAAGAAAGAAATAAAAGTCAAAGAATCAAATATTCAAAGACAAAAATAGGAAACTAAATAAAATAAGAGAGTAGCACAAATAGCAAATAAGAGAGTAGAGAATTTGAAAAGTGCTATCAAAAATTAAAAATAAGAAAGTGATCGACATAGAAGATTTTCTTATCATCCAAGTTGACTTTTCTATTTAGGCAACCTCTTGGTGGTCTGGAGTTCAAGAAAAGCCTTTTTCTACAGTCATAACTCACAACAATATATTTTTTTATAATTTTTTTAAATTTTTAGATTTTTTTCTCTTTTTTGTTCAACACACTAACACTTTTTTGTCTCTTTTTTTGCACGAATTTCTAGGTATATTTTTTAGTTTTTTGAGAAGGCTAATAAAATAAAAACTCACATAAGATAAAAAAAAGTCATAAAGATGAGGAAGAGAAAATCCAAAAGATAGAAGTAGATGGAGTAGATAAGAGATGACCACAAAAAGAAATAACTCAAGATGAAAAAGAAGAAGAAAGGACAATAATTTGAACCAAAACTAGCAACAAAAGCTCTGATACCAATCTAATAGGGGACGCGAAAGTAGAATTGTGCTAGTTTAGGGACAGAACCCTAAAACATAATAAAAACACAAGAACAAAAAGAAAGCGACAAAATTTATGATGAAAGTAAAGAAAGAAAGGAAATAAACAACGGGATAATGATCAAGAATAAGATCCTCTAGAGCACCTGCCTTTAGAAACCTCAACCTTTGAAAACACTACAAGAGTTGATCATGCTTTTGATCACGTCTATTTCTCACACGGGATGCCGCCACAAAGCACTAAGGCTCACAAGAGTTATAAACTCTAAAAATGAATAATTTCATTCAAGTTCTCTTCTGTTTACAAGAGGGAGCATGCCTAATATATATAGTCTCATAGAGAAGAATATTTTCTAAAATTAAAACCCTAATTTCCTAATATTAAAATGAGAAAGAAAATAATATAAAATAATAAGAAAATATTCAGCCACATAATTTAGGAGATGTGATCCTAAAATTATGGGATTACAAAACTTATAATTAATCCTAATCTTTGACTAGACTCAAAATAGGAAACTAGGACTAGTCTTGCTCCTTAAGAAAAAGAGTCAAGTCAACGGACCACTAAAATAGGAAACAATTAAGTAGACAATCAAGGGATCATAAAAGATTTAAAATCACGTCACCCTTGATTTCTTCACTAGGGTTTCATGCTTCCTTGCATGCAAGAGGCTCAACTTATAGTTTTTCTTGCAGTGGGCTAAGGTTTGCATCTCTTGGGCTTAGTTCTTCATGGATTTGGATCTTAATCACATTATACACATATAGATGCTCTCCATTAGGCTTGAGAAGACTTCCCCAATGCTCTCCAAGCTCTTGGACTTCTTGTATAAGACTAAACAAGGCTTACTTCATGACTTTAGTTCGGGCTCTTATCATTGGACCTCCAATATGTTGTAATGGGTCTTTAGGTATGTTGGATTGGAAGTATTAGGCTCTTTGCTCCTTACCTTGGGCTCCTTCCATGTCATCATGCTCATGATTACAATTCTCAAGCTTCATTGCCATTAATGCCATGTCATCCATACCATGGGATCCATCACATGCTTTGGTTGATTTTTGGATCTTTGTAAAGTCTTTCTCTTGTTTTCTTTTTTTTTCTTTTTGAAAAAGATATCAAAGCTTGTTTCTTAATCTTTTCTTGTCAAGTTGGCCTGACTTGCACATTTGAAGAAAAGTCCTCAATCAGTTACATTTCACATATAGAGTCATGGATTCTTTACACTTACAATGGTCATGCTTTCTTCAGTCAATGTCATTTATCTCCATCAATTCAAATGGTAAATTACATGTGTTAAGTAAATTACCTTGTAGGTTAGGAATATAGAAAGTAAGAAAATAAATTATTGTTACCACATTTACTTGTGTGTGTTACCTTATAGGTTAGGAATATAGAAAGTAAGAAAATAAATTATTGTTACCACATTTACTTTTGTGTGTGTGTGTGTGTGTGTTACATCTGGTATCCTTTATGTTTATGCGATCATCATTTGATTCAAAATTCTCTTCATAACCATGGGATTCATGTTAGGAAACCTAAGTTTTTTGGAACGTTAACAATTTGGTAGGTTGCCCTAATGATCCACTTTATAAGTTCCTCTTCATCACATGTCTCCTCTTCCACAAGTTCTCCAAACAGTGAAGCAAATGCTTTACTGAAGTGGAAAGCCAGCCTTGACAACAAAAGCCAAGCTCTATTATCATCGTGGAATGGTAATACTAGTCATCTTTGCAATTGGGTTGGAATTACATGTGATGAGTTCAACTCCATTTCTAATATTTTTCTTCAAAATCATGGATTAAGAGGTATGCTTGATAACCTTAATTTCTCATCTTTCCCAAATCTTTAATTCATATCTATACATCAGAACTCATTTTATGGGATTATTACTTCCCAGATTGGTGAACTGTCCAAACTTAACATTATAAATTTTTCCCATAATGAGTTTACTGGTAGCATTCCAAAAAGTATTGGCAACTTGTCCTCACTGTCAACTTTCTTTGCATAACAATAGTCTCTCTGGATCACTTTCATCTTTCATAACTCAATTGACAAGGAATATTGTTGCTTTAGACTTAGGTTTCAATTATTTCAATGGCTATATCCCCAAAGGTATAGCAAATTTGGCTAACTTGTCTTACCTATATCTAGGAAACAATCTCCTTTCTGGCCACATTCCTCCCCAAATTGGAAGGATGATAAACCTTTGGTACTTAGCACTTGGAAGTAATCAGCTAATTGGTTCTATTCCCCATGAAATTGGATTATTGAAGGGACTTTTTCAACTTGACATGTCTGACAACAATCTCATTGGTAGCATTCCTAATACTATTGGAAATATGTCTAATTTACAACATCTTTATCTTTATTTCAATCAAATCTCAGGGTCTATTCCATGGGAAGTAGGGAAACTCTAACTCCTTGGTAACATTGCAATTGTTAAAAAATGACATATCAGGATCAATCCCATCCTCCATAGGGAATATGGCCAATTTAGACACCCTCCTTCTTTATGAGAACCATCTTTCTAGATCTATTCCTTCAAGTATTGGAAACTTGACCAAACTCATCTTGCTAGAGTTTCATGAAAACAATCTTTCTGGACCGATTCCTTCTAGTATTGGAAAGATGACAAAGCTGTTTGAACTAAGTTTGTTTGAAAACAAACCTAGTGGCAATCTTCCATCAAAAATGAATAACCTTACCAAGTTGCAATCCTTGAAAATTTCTAAGAATAATTTCAAAGGTCATTTGCCTTAAGACATTTGCCATAGCGAGATACTAGCTTATATTAGTACCGATCAAAATCATTTTAGTGGTCTAATTCCTAGAAGTTTGAGCAATTGCTCTGGCCTTAGAAGAGTCTAACTTGAAAATAATCTATTCATAGGAAATATGGTTGATGCTTTTAGTGTATATCCACACTTATACTGCATTGATTTGAGTGACAATACATTTTATGGCCACTTGTCACCATATTGGGGTAAGTGCCTTAATCTTTCAAGCCTCAAGATATCCAATAATCACTTATTAGGGTGCATATCATTGGAGTTATTCGAGGCAACGAAGTTATAGAGACATGATTTGTCTTCAAATCAATTGATAGGAAAGATTCCAAAAGAATTGAGTCAATTGTCATTATTGAGTAAGCTTATGTAAAGCAACAATCAATTTTCAAGCAACACTCCCCCTAGTTTAGGATCATTAAAGAACCTTGAACAATTGAGTCTAGCTAACAATCACTTACGTGGTTCAATTCCAAAAAAGTTGGTCAATTGATTAAGTTATGGGCATTGAATTTAAGTGGAAATAAGTTCTATAGCCTTCCTTCTAGCTTTGTCCAGCTACAACATCTTCAATATCTTGATCTTAGTGGAAACTCTTTCACTGAAAAAATCCCAACCATGCTTGGAGAGCTACAATAATTGGTAGTGTTGAACCTCCCACACAATAATTTCTCTGGCACCATACCTTCATCTTTTGATTACATGAAAAGCTTGATTTCAATTGATATATCACAAAATCAATTAGAGGGCCCACTTCCAAATATTTCAGCCTTTCGTACGGCTACAATGGAAAGATTAAGAGGCAACAAAGGCTTATGTGGCATTGTATTTGACTTGCCAATTTGCCAGAAAAAAAATAACACCTCAAGCCATCGCAAGGGTAAGAAAATGGTAATTTTTGCTACCTCCTTTGTTTTGGGATGTGTGACGATGCTAGTAATACTTTACAAGGGAATTTCATATATTATTTTCCACCACAAAGAAAATTAGAAAGTCAAGAAAGGGAACTGCAAACTCAAAATTTGTTTCCTTTCTGGAATTTTGATTGGAAAATAGCGTATGACAACATTATTGAAGCCACAGAGGAATTCAATGAAAAATATCTCATCGACGTTGGAGGGCATGGAAGTGTCTCCAAAGATAAATTATCCAATGGTCAAGTTGTAGCTGTAAAGAAGCTTCATTCAGTACCAAAGAGGGATTTGTCTCATCAAAAGGCTTTTATGAGGGAAATTCGTGCATTGACAGAAATTAGACATTGGAATATATCCAAACTACATGGCTCTTACTTGCATACATAGTTCTCCTTTTTAATTTATGAATTCCTTGGAGGGGGTAGCTTGGATAAGATAATAAGCAATGAGGCACAAGCAATTGCATTGGATTGGAAAAAAAGAATAAAAGTTGTTGAAGGTGTGGCTAATGCTTTAAACTATCTTCATCATGGATGCTCCCTTCCAATAGTTCATCGTGACATCTCAAGCAAAAATGTTATTTTAGACTCAGATTATGAGGTTCACATATCCAACTTTGGAGCAGCCAAACATTTGAATCCTAATTCAAGCAATTGGACCATGTTTGCTGGCACCTTTAGTTATGCTGCTCCAGGTAAGACTTTTTTTTTGTTGTATTTTGTGATTTCCCATTACTTCTGAATTTCATTATTCTATATTTTATTCTATATTTCATTTGGTACAATTTGAATAAAATTATAGCTAAATTTTCTTACTAATATTTTTTCTTTTTCTTTTTGGGATGATATCATTTTAATTTCACTCTAGAACTTGCTTACACAATGGAAGTGATAGAGAAATGTGACGTTTATAGCTTTGGAGTGTTAGCGCTGGAAATAATCATGGGAAAGCATCCAAGAGATATTATGATGTCTTTTTTCTCGACCACATCTTCTATGAGAGAGGCAACAGTAGAAGCCTATGATTTTCCTTTGAAGGACGTGTTAGACCAAAGGTTAATTTATCCTCAAGGTTCGGTGGCTGAGATGGTGATGCTGATTGCAAGAGTAGCTTTCACTTGCTTGAATGAAAATCCACAAATTCGCCCAACCATAGAGCAAGTGTGTAAGGAGCTTGCCACATCAGCATTGCCTAGTTTTGTTCCATTCCATAGTATCACATTTGGAGATCTCAACTGCAAAGAGTTTTGAACCTTATCAGTATTTGATGTATCATCTTCATATGATGTACTCATGTAGTTTAGCTTGTCTTGAATAATGATCAAAAGCCCCTATTTTCTAGAGTTGATTTTCTTTTCATTCCCAACTTTTTGATCTAATGACAATAAGGCTGCACTTTGTTTTGCTTCAGCCAGTTCTACATGCATATTTATGCTTTCAATTCTTTTTTTCCCCTCCATTTATGCTTTGACTGTTTTTTCACAAATGCGCTTTACTGTGAATTATAATTTGGTTTAATTATTTTAAATGTTACGTTGCATTGTGGTTAAACTTTAAAACTTTCATCCTCTTTGTGTTTTTGTTACCTCTATGACTCATATCTTTTCTTATATCTCATCAATTGAAAAATATAGTTAAAATCATCACTTCTAATTTTTCATTTTTATTTTGAATCTTTATTCATATCTCTTCTTCATTTTAATTTCATTAAACTACCCAAGCAAAGAATTTTAAATACATGAATTCTAAATTTGAGATTTGAATGCAAGATTTTAAATTTAAAATTTAAATCCAAGTCCACAAATTCAAATGCTACCTAACAATAGTTCTTTCACAACTATTAAATTACTGTCCATAAATGAGTTGAAATATGAAATAGCACACTGTTTTTCTAGATAAAAAATGCACCTAAAAAATACAATGCTCTTTAATCAAACTAGAAATGAATCTAATAACCACAAACACAAGAAAAGAAGGAACACAACATGTTGAATGTAATAAATTCAATGAATGCAATGGGCTACTTTTTCAATTACATACTTTAATTTTTCTTTTTATCAGGCCAACAAGACAAATTAAATTCACTAGTTTTCAACGGAAGGAAGATATCTACAAACCTTTATAGGGGAGGGCATGGTAGAAATCAGGCACTCGAGTCCCATGATTTATGTGAATTAAAGAGAAATAAATTATACTAAAGCAGATCAAAAGGAAATTAGAACCAGAAAAGGGAAATTCTCATTGGATAAGGCAAAAAGATACTGTTGGATGATCACGTCTAAATGAGGATATGAAGTCATGAATTCAATGAGAATCAAGCCTAATGGCTATATTCTTCATATATAGTATATTAATAATTGGACTTTTGTGGTAAATTTAGTTTTAATAGTATATCATCAAGCGGTCGAGAAAAAAAAATTGAATCCACAAGCAGGGACATAACAACATACATATAATTCATCAACGTGCTTTTGGAAAGTAAAACCCAATTTAGTGCAAGGGTAACATATTACAGTATTTAAATTAAAATTTATCATAAGTTCTTACATTATTGTGGGTATCAATCAAAAGATTGGCTATCACACTACTACAAAAAAAAATAATTCTGGGAGCATTTATTTTTGGTCTATAGGAATGTTTCAGAAGTGCTCCCATATCCAAAACACTCCTATATGAAAGCTTTCCAGTAGGGTGAGCCTATGGTAATGCTTCTGACAAAAGTGCTTAGGGAAGTCTTATAAGAGTGCTCCCATAGGTTAAAGATTTTTTAAAATTTTTTTATTATACCCAATGGGAGCACTCCCATAGGTCAAAGATTTATTTTTTATTTTTTTATTATACCCAATGGGAGTGCTCCTATAAGTTAAAGATTTCTTAATTTTTTTATAATCCTATCAGAGCGATTTGTAAATAACCACTTTAATAGGTTCAACTTTCCAAAGCGCCTCCTTACAAAAGCATTGTAAATTGTTCCATCTCATTATCTAGGAGCATTTTTAATAAGTAACTTTAGTAAGGGCGTTATCGTAAGTTTTCTCTGTAGTAGTATCAGATCCTTGTGAATTATATTGTTTCTTAGCAAATACTCTCTATAGGTTAAAGATTTCTTAATTTTTTTTATAATCCTACCGGAACACTTTTGTAAAGAAGCACTCTAATAGGTCTAGCTTTCCAGAGCGCCTCCTAACAAAAAGCATTTTAAATTGTTCCATCTCTTTATCTAGGAGCATTTTTAATAAGTACGCTCTTTGGTGCGGGTATTCTCGTAAGTTTTCTTTGTAGTAGTATCAGATCCTTGTGAATTATATTGTTTCTTGGCAAATACTCTCCATACCCTTGCAGACATCAACCGAAAACTTTAGTAGTTGAGAGAGCTCCAACATATTATATGGTTTTTCTGCAAGTAATCATAGAGACTTCCTACAGACATATACTCTACAAGCAAAGCTAAAAATCTTAAGCTAACACAAGTAAAAGCATACTACTAAACTATTCAGAAGAAAAATGCCCAATGACATAGTAACAAACATAAACTAAATGCACAGAGAGAGTATTAACAAACATGAGTGAAGTGCCAATAACACTAGCAACACTATATCATGATCACAACTCAGGCTGAAGGAACATAATTCACAATGTCACAGATGTCACTACATTTATTGATAATCAGTCAACCATAAAGTTTGTCAATAACACAGATCATACAATGTTCAGCAACACAAAAAAAGGAAGCGAATATATATATATATATATATATATATGTATGTATGTATGTATGTATGTATGTATACATACGTATATATAAAGATCTCCAAATTATAATTGAAAGGTCACATCATAAAGTCTCCTCCTTTTATAAATAATTTATATTTAAACAAAAATTAAAAGAAATAATATAACTTTTAGTTCCTCAAGTTTATCTCAATTATTGATTTAGTTTTTCAAATTTAATTTTTATTAGTTATAGTCTTTTTTTTATTGATCATAGATATCCTCTTATTAGAGTCAATCATATTTGAGGTACAGTTGAATACTAAATGTGGGCATTTCTTTCAGTGGGGATTTGAAACTTAGTTTGCCATACTGTGAGAGAATAACTTTTTCTGCTAGACATAACCTTGTTAGTGTTAATTATATTCTTAATTCTTAATATACACTAAGTAATAAATTTTAATGTAAAATAATTTGTGTAAAAAAGCAATTCTAAAACAAAATATTTGTTTTATGTTTAAATTTGTGTTGATATAACAATTTCTTAAAAAAATATTGTTCAAAGAGAGATAATAAATTCTTAAATAAAATAAGTACTAATTTTTTCTGTCATCTAAACATTGGAGAATAAAAAATTTATTTATATATACTTTCATTATTATGTTAGTATTTTTGTTAATTACTTAGAAAATTTCATTTTACATCTTTTAATTATCTGTTTTCATTGGAGAACATATTTTCATAATTTTATAATTTTTTTACAGGAATATTAGATGAGTTGGGGGTCCTGAGATATATGTTTTTAATTTATTAATAATTATACAACAAAATATTAGATATACCTACAAAATATTAATTTACAATATAAATATTTATTTAAAATATAGATATGTATACAATTAAATACTTATAAAAATATTATTATAGTTTTTGCTATTAATAATTACAAATATCACTTAATAATTATAACAAAACATATACTAAATATTAGTAAAAATTTAATTAAATATATAAATAATATTTATATATTAACATTTAATATATTATTTTTTTAATAAATGATGTAGAGAGGTGGCATTTGTTTCAAGAAAAAATGCCACCTCTTTGAATAAAAATTAAAAAAATATGTATCATATCTATTAAAAAATATATATTTATTTCAAAATAGATATCTATATACAATTAAAGAACTATAAAGTATTTATAAAAATATTATTATAACTATTTCTATCAATATTAGCTATAATCACTTAATAATTATGAGAAAAATAGATACTAGGTAATCGGAACAAAAATAATTAATATTTAATTAAAATTCTATATTAATATTTAAATATATTATTTTTAATAATGATGTAGAGAGGTGGCGTTTGCTTGAAGAACAAATGCCAGCTCTCTGAATAAAAATTAAAAAAAATAATTATCATCTTTATTAGAAAATATATATTTAATTAAAAATAGATATATGTATATAATTAAAGCACTAAAAAATACTTATAAAAATATTATTATAGCTATTGCAATCAATAATTAGCTATATCACTTAATAATTATGAGCAAACTGATATTAAGTAATAGAAAAAATAATAATTCAATATTTAATTAAAATTATATATTAATATTTAATATATTATTTTTTTTTTATATATCATGTAGAGAGGTGGCGTTTGCTTGGAGAACAAATGCCAGCTCTCTAAATAAAAATTAAAAAAATTAGCCATCAATTTATTAGAAAAATATATATTTAGTTAAAAATAGATATATTATACAATTAAACTACTAAGAAAATACTTCTAAAATATTATTATAGCTATTGCAATCAATAATTAGCTACATAACTTAATAATATAACCAGACAGATGCTAAATAGTAGTAAAAATTATTATTAAATATTTAATAAAAAATTTATATATTAATATTTAATATATTATTTTTTTAATATATCATTCCTCTTTGAATAGAAATCAAGAAAAAATAATTATCATATTTATTAGAAAAAATATAATTTAATTAAAAATAGATATATGTATTCAATTAAAGTACTAATAAAGTACTTATAAAAATATTATTATAGCTATTGCTATTAATAATTAACTATATTACTTATAGTTATGAGCAAATAGATACTAAGTAATAGGAAAAATAATAATTAAATATTTAATTAAAATTTATATATTAATATTTAATATATTATTTTTTTAATATGTCATGTAGAGAGGTGGCGTTTGCTTGAAGAACAAATGCAACCTCTCTGAATAAAAATTAAAAATTAATTATTATATATATTATAAAAATATATATTTAGTTAAAAATAGATATATGTATACAATTAAACTACTAATAAAATACTTATAAAAATATTATTATAGCTATTGCTATCAATAATTAGCTATATAACTTATGAGCAAATAGATACTAAGTAATAGAAAAAAATATAATTAAATATTTAATTAAAATTTAATATATTATTTTTTTAATATATCATGTGGAGAGGTGGTGTTGCTTGAAGAACAAATGCCACCTCTCTATATAAAAGTTAAAAAAATAATTACTTATTTATTAAAAATATAATATTTAGTTAAAAATAGATATATGCATACAATTAAAGTATAGTAATAAATCACTTATAAAAATATTATAGCTATTGCAATCAATAATTAGCTATAGCACTTAATAATTATGAGCAACAGATGATAATATTAGTGAAAATTATTATTAAATAATGAATTAATATTTATTTGTTAATAGTTAATATATTATTTTTTTAATAAATCTTATAGAGTGGTGGCATTTGTTAATTTAAGTATATTATAAAAATATTAAAAAAAAATATTTTTAGAATAGTTTAAGAAGAGAGGTGGCATTTGATTTTTCACAACCAAACGCCACCTATCTCAATAACAACAAATAAATATTATTTACCCATTAAATATAAACAAAAAATTACAACTCAATAAAATTAATTTATTATTATGTAATAAAATAATCAATACCTGAATTTGTATTATTTAAGAATTAAGAATTTATGTAGATTAATAGTGATAATTACTACATATTTTATTTAATAATTTTTTAAGATTGGTGGCGTTTGAAGTTTGTAGAAACGCCACCTCCTTAAGTTAGTTATTAACTTTTT